>NC_056726.1:1005206566-1005297175 GCF_019279795.1 Protopterus annectens
CAAATGGGGAGCAAAAAAAAAAATATATATATATATATATATATAAATAAACAGCACTATATGTAAATGCACTTTTAGCAACATAAACTTTACCTTCATCTAAAAGCAAATACACCACAAAGGCTGTAGACAGTAGTGAAGGAAAGAGAAGTTATAGAAAAGGGGGATGGCGGGTGGGTAACCCGGACTGCAACAGTGAATACACTCGAACATCTACATTTATGGTAAGTGTACACAAATGTACTATGTTCTTTGTGTTTCACTGTTGCAGTCAATACATTTGGGTACAATCCCAAAGCTATGGATGGGAGGATGGAACTAAATAGCATTAGGAGCGGCTATGAGGCCCTGCAGAACTGACGTGGCAAAGCCTGCCCTGGATTTGGAGAAGAGAGGCAAATGATAATGCTTTGTGAAGGTATGAACAGAGCTCCAAGTAGCAGCTTCTAGAATGTCTTTGGTTGGAACTCCTCTGAGAAAGGCTGCTGAGGTAGAGGCAGCCCTGGTGGAATGTGACCTGATTCTCTTGGGTACAGGTTTACCATGGTGCAAGTAGCAAAAACGAATGCAGTGGCTTATCCACTTAGAAATAGTCTGCTTTGATATAGCCTTCCCCTCTGATCCTGAAGCAAATACCACCAGTTGTTGCTCAGACTTTCTTAGAGATTTGGTCCTGTTTAAGTAAAATCTTAGTTGTCTGTGTACGTCCAATGAATGCAGAATCCGCTCCCCCTTGTTCTGCGGATGTGGGTAAAATGTTGGCAGGTGAATTGTTTGGTTAAGAGCCACACTAGATACCACCTTAGGCATAAAGGAAGGATTGGTCCTGAGGGACACCCTGTCCGGGTAAAATGAAATAAAAAGCTTATCAGCCATGAGAGCCTGTATCTCTGAAACCCTTCTTGCTGAAGTGATTGCCAAGAGGAAAGCTGTTTTCCAAGATAAAAATGTTAAATATGCAGTAGCTGCTGGTTCAAAAGGAGGCAGGGTGAGTTTTTTCCAGCACAAAATTGAGGTCCCATGCAGGAGTTGGTGATCTTCTGGGAGGCCTTAAATATTTGGCCCCTCTAAGATACTGTCTTAGCAGAGGATGAGAAAAGAGGGGAAGCTCCGTGTTGTAATGAGCTGAGATGGCAGAGGCATGGATTTTTATTGAAGAAAAAGAAAGGCCCTTGTTAAGCATCTCAGTCAAGTATTGTAAAATCTGAGGGATATTTGGTTTTGCTGTGTCCATTCCTTGTGCTTGGTTCCAAGCACAGAATCTCTTCCATTTATCAGCATAAGAGTTTCTAGTACTAGGCCTTCTGGCTACCAAAATGACATCCATCACAGATTTACTGAGAGGTGTTGTTTGAATAATTAAATGAACAGCCATGCTGCAAGGTTCAGAGTTTGGAGCTGAGTGTGCAGGATTTGATTGTTCTGCTGAGACAGTAGATGAGGTATTTGAGACAAGTACCAAGGAGGGAGTTGTGACATATTCCTTAGAATTGGATACCAGTGCTGGCGAGGTCAGTCCGGAGCAATCAGGATCATTTTTGGTTTTTCCTGTCTGACTTTTAGTAAGACCTTGGAGAGAAGAGGCAGAGGGGGAAAGGCATAGACTGATAGGTTTGTCCAACTGAAGGATAGGGCGTCCACATTCCATGCTTGTCTGTGATAAGTCCTTGAACAGAATTTGTCCAGTTGATAATTTTGGGGGGAAGCAAATAGATCTATGTCTGGGCTCCCCCATTTCTGTGTTACCATGCTGAAGATTTGTGGATCCAGTTTCCACTCGTGTGGGTCCATAAGATTTCTGCTTAGGTCGTCTGCCAGAGTATTTTGTTTTCCTGGCAGGAATTGAGCTTGAAGATGTACTTGGTAAGTCAAAGCTGTGTTCCACCATGCCATGGCTAGTCTGCAAAGGGGGTAGGAATGTGCACCCCCCCCCCCTGCTTGTTTATGTACCACATAACCATAGTGTTGTCAGTCTTTATCAATAGTTTGCCAGGATGAAGTAAGTCCTTGAAGGCTGTCAGAGCATTCTGAACAGCTAGCATCTCTTTTTGATTGATATGCAGATGCATTTGTTTTGGGCTCCATATGCCCTGAATGCATCTCCCCACCAGGTGGGCCCCCCAAGCATAGTCTGATGTGTCTGTAGTTAGGGTTTGGGTGGAAGGGGGTAAAGTGAATGCCAGTCCCTTGTTTTGGTGACATGTCTCTGCCCACCAAAGAAACTCCTGTTGTAGGCAGGGAATGAGAGGAATCATTGTTTCCAGACTGTAACAATGTTGACTCCATAAACTTTTTAGGTACCATTGTAGTTTCCTCATATGCAGTCTTGCATATGGAATTAGTAGAATGCAGGATGCCATGAACCCCAAAGCCTGCAGAATTTTCTTGCAGATAACTGGGTTTTTGTTGCCATCTGTTTGAAGTATGTTGTCAGTTGCCTTTGTTTGTCTGGAGTAAGGTAAGCCATCTGGGCAGTTGTATTCAAGCTTGCACCCAGGAATGTAATTATTTGAGAGGGTACCAGTTGGGATTTCTTTTCATTTATTGTGTACCCTAGGCATGTTAGAAGCCTTTTTACAAACTCCAGATGTTGAGGAAGAATGTCCTTATTCTCTGCTTGAATGAGACAGTTGTCCAGGTAAGGATACATTTGTATGCTTCTTTGTCTGCAAAATGCAATTACTGGTGCCAGGCACTTTGTAAAGACCCTGGGCGCAGTAGATAAACCAAAGGGCAGTGCAGAGAATTAGTGATGCAAAAAGCCTGCCTTAAAGCGGAGGTATCTTCTGCACGATTCCCTTATTGGGATATGCAGGTATGCCTCTTTTAAGTCTAGAGTCACTAACCAAGTGTTCCTGCCCAGCATAGGCAGTAGCTGTAGCAAAGTCAGCATTTTGAATTTTGGAATGTCCTGGTACGTGTTCAAAATCGATAAGTCCAGTATTGGACGCCAGGCATTGTCTTTTCTGGGTACCAGGAAAAGTCTTGAATAAAAATCTTGTCCATTTTCCTGTTCTGGTACTGGTTGAATAGCCCCCATATCCATGAGGGATGTAACTTGTTCCTGAGCCTCTGTCCATTGATTTTGTGGCAGATCTGGCCAACCGTTTGGAATTGGCAAAGTATAGAAATGAAATTTGTACCCCTGGGATACTATGTTTAATACCCATTTGTCCTGGGTAATTAACTTCCAATTTTGAGCACGAAGTGCTAATTTTCCCCCAAGGGGGCTGCCAAAAGATAAGTGCTTGGTGAAGGTAGAGGGAAGTCATTGAGACTGCTTACTGTAGGGTTGTGCTTTGTTTCCTCCAGATTTAGAGGTGGAGGCACCCCATTGCTTTGACCTGTAAGAACCCTGTGATTGGTATCTAGAGCCTTTTGTGCACCTGGATTTGCCTTGAGAGGCTCTGTTGGACACAGGAAAGGACCAATTTTTAGTAGGCCAGTGCCTACTCAACCTGGGTGGCTGCACTTGTAAGAAATCTTTTACAGTTTGCATAGATTTAGCTTTGTCTTCCATTTTCTTTAAAACCTCTTCTGCCTTATTACCAAACAGAGTATCATGCTGTAAAGGGGCGTCCAACAATTTAGCTTTAACATGATCAGGCAGATTTTGCTCCTTGAGCCAGGCATGCCTTCTAATCACAGATTAAGTAACTGCTGCCCTGCAAGAGGCCTCCAAGGAAACAAAACCGCATTGCAAAGTATGCTTTCCAACCTGTTCTGCTGCATGCAATAATTCCTGTAATTCTTTATTTTCCACACAATCAGAAATCAACATCATTTTCTGTTTCAATAAGCCCATAACATGCTGTTGATATTTAAGCATATGAAACTGGCAGTTTAAAGTCCTAATTGCCAAGGTTGCAGACGTATAAACATTCTTTCCCCATCTATCCAGCACCCTGGAATCTCTATCAGAGGGGGTAGGATTTTTGGCTGTAGAGGCCTTTACACCTTTGGGACCCTGTGAGATAGTCTCAGGATCAGCAGCAGGATTTTTGAATAGAAATTTGTGGGAGTCAGGAACCCTGTAATATCTATCTGGCTTACTAGGAGCTGGAGGTAGGGAATCAGGAGCCATGCCTGATTCCGAAAATACATCAACAATGTCTAATACAAGAGGTATTGCCAAAGGCCTATGCTGAGGAAGAAGAAGGAAATCCCTAAGCCTCTTTTTTGATTCAGAGAAATCCTGACTCTCCCAATGAAAATGTTCCCTTAAAGTATGCAAGGTTTCTCCAAAAGAATAATCCTCAGGATGAGATGCAGATGGGATGGATTCTTCTGCATCTGAATCCTCATAGAGTGGAATAGAAAATTCCTGATCAGAAGAGGAATCAGAAGAAATGGAAACCTGATCTGAAGATTCATAATAAGTGTCTTGCCTAGGCCTCTTAGCAGGGGGCGTTGGGAACCCCTGATCCAGGTAATTAAGTCTTCAGCCATTTTGATCATCTGTTTTTTAGGCATAGGGGCCTGAGCACCTGGGTCATGCGTCGTTTTTTTAGATTTAGAAGATGTTTTTGATCTTGTTTTTGAAGCTGGCGTCGGTTTTATATAAAAAATTTGAGGCCTGAAAACACCCTCAGAGCGGCTCTGGACCCATCCAAGGGAGAGACATCCACGGGTTCAATACTTTGATAGTCTCGCGGCATACCAGACTCCGCATGGGTCTTGGTAGAGGCCTGCGACTCAAAAGTAGCGGGTATTAGGGGCTGCGAAAGTGCCTCACTGAGTACTGGCGACTGGCTTAGGAGAAGCGTCGTCATCGGTTTTGGACCTCGACGGTCTGTCTCTGTCTTTTTCTTTTCGTTTTTTGTGAACTCCGGTAGTTGGATTGCCAACCGACGACATTTCAGGGTAATTAAATCAGGATCCAAAATATTTTGAAGCAAAAATATACTGACGCTTAATAGTGCGTTGGTTAAATCTAGCACAAAATCAACAGCAAAACACGTTATGATCTGGGCCTAGGCAAGGAATACAGTACAAATGAAAATCCTTATGAGGTATTTGCTTCCCACAAGTAATGCAATTATTAACTTTTACTGACATCGGTAAGGAGCAAGAAAAAGTTTCCCCAACAGGGTACTTAGCTTTAGTTGAAAACTTCAGTTCTGAAACTCGAATGCGAAAATTTCAGGAGTCGGCTGACCGGCACTTGTGAACTGCTTCTGCTTCAGGCACCACGCGGCAAGAAAGACTGAATAAAATGGCGTCGGCTGCATGTTTTATACCTCTGATGATCTGACATCATGGAAGAGGAGACAGCAACCGACGCAGGACCCAAGACTTTGATATTCAGGCTGACTGAGGGCAACCTGCCAGCAGATTACCCCCAAATGTAATGACTGCAACAGTGAAACACGAAGAACATGTAGTATATTCCATCCCCTGGTAGTTTTATTTTACAATCTGAAGCATTTGTTGTTCCTGAATATACTCAGTGAATAATTTCTTTATTAACGTTGTTGAATCAATATTATTCCAGTCTGTTTCTGGTAAATTTAAGTCCCCAGCCAATATTATTCTTCCCTCCTGTGTTTCATGTAAGAAATGTATGAATTCCTCTAGGTCATCTGCACTTGACTTTGGTGGTCTGTACACTCCCAACAATTGTTATATGTTCCAGGGTTGTCTTTATTGTCACAGTTACACAGTCTATAGTATTGGTGTTACCACTGAACATGTTAATAATCACAAGTCTCATAGCTATCTTTAATCCCTATCAAAAATTTCTAATAAAAAAACTTTATTATTAATGCTCCTATCATTAACAACCATCAGAGATGCATCAAATGTTGCTATCTGTGAACTGTTACATTTTTGATATGGCACAAATCCTGGCTAGTGTTTGTCAAATATCTGCTGCAAAAATTCTCTTCCCTAATCTAGGCAAATGCATACCATCCTGTCTGAACATGTGTCCAAAAGAAGGCTTGGATGCTCTACACATTTCTATTTTTTAAATCAGGACATTTTTTTCCATGTAGGTGTTTATCCAAAAACTCTTTTCATTCACAGTGACCTGACTATCCTCTCTGTAGGTGATTTGTGAAAATTATGTCCTAACACCAGTACAAGCTGTCCTGTCTAGGAGTGCTGTCAGTTCCCGACTAACAGTCAGATAATCTTTGTTGGTGACATCATTTGTACCAACATGAATAAAAGTAGATCCATACTTCCTTATATTAAGGCATTCCAAGGCTTGTTTCACATCTTCTATTTTTGCTCCTGGCAAGCATAACACTACTCGATGTTCATTGTCATCTCTGCAAATATAAGTATCAGTTCCTCTAATAACTGAATCTGCAATTACAAGAATATCTTTGCTGACCTTCTCTGAAGAATCTTCAGCTTCGAATACAATTATTTCTGCTCTATCAGTTGTTACGAAGGATAGATCTCCATCACTATTAGTCTTATTAATCCTACTGTTTTCATTGTGTATTAGATTATCATCCAGTTGACATTGTAAATCCACAGCTTGAGCCATGCAGTCAACATCTGTCTTTCTCTTCTTTTTTCTTACAGTAATGTTCTTCAGTCCTTCCATGTTCAGTTTTTATTTCTTCCTTTTCACCTGCCCCTTGCCTCTTTTTTCTATCTTTTCCATTGGAAAGGTGATGCCTTTTTCTGTAGACTGAGGGTTTTCTGATAGACAGATATCTTCATTCCCTGTCACCAGTGTGTTACATAAAGCAGAATCCTTTTTACTACGTATTCTCTTTCCTTTACAGTCATTAGTCATTTTCTTTTTCTTCCTTGTTATTTGTTGAGAATTTCTTCCTTTCTTTCTTCTTTTGTTTCCTTCTAAATGAACTGGATCCCCAGACTGCTGAGTACTTGCATCCACAATTCCATAGTTCTCAGAGACCTCATCATGTTTCATAGGTAGGTACTAGGCTATTGGCCCTGGGGCCTATACAAGCCCAGCCAAAAAGGTACCCTGGCTTTTACCACCCAAGAAAATTATTTTCCTGTGCCCCTGTCGAGCAGAGCCACAGAGGTGATCCCCGGGGTGAATTTCCTATCTCCCATCCAGTCATCAAGATTTTTCTTGAAGAGTGCTAATGAGGAGCTTTGTTTGATATAGATAGGTAGTTTATTCCAGAGTATGGGAAGTCTCTGGGACAGGAATCTATCCCTCCGGCATGTTCTGTTTATTGTGGTGACAAGGTTTAGGTCCCTAGAGCGTGTAGCTTGGAGGGATTGGGATTTCTTTAAGTGGAGCATGTCCAACAGCTCTGGGTTTGACATACCTTTGTATGTTAGGCAGGGATCACCTCTGAGTAGGCGATATACGACCGAGTAAAGCTGGAGTTTTTTGAGACGGTCTGTGTAGGGCATCTGTTTGAGGCCAGTAATCCTCTTTGTGAGGTATTTCTGCAGCCTTTCCAGTTGCTGTAGACGTCTTGTGAGGTACATACCAAAAGGGGCATTGTACTCTATAATGGGTCTAATGAGTGATGAGTAGAGGGGAACAATGACCTCTTTTTTTCTGGATGAGAACCCTTTTGTGATGAAGTGTGCCATGTAGAAGGATTTCCTGACTACTGTGGTGATGTGATTATCAAAGGAGAGACTACTGTCCAACTGTGTCCCAAGCTCTCTTATCACACTTTCGGTGTTAAGTATACTACCGCCTATGTTGTAGTTCATGGGTACAGAGTTTTTACCAAAGGGGATGACAATGCACTTTTTGGCATTGAGCTTGAGGCCATGGCTTTGACACCAGGCATCTGTCTCAGTGAGGCCCTTTTGTAGGATGTCCACATCGTTAGGAGTTTTGATTATGGCTCCTAGATTGCAGTCATCTGCGGACTTCATTAGCCAAAGACCTTCTGTGTTAGCCTGTACTTCAGAGAAGTAGATACCAAACAGGAGAGGACCCAGGACTGAACCCTGTGGTACTCCACTTGTCACTGGTCTGAAGTCGGATTTGGAGTCCGCTACTTTCACAATGTGGGTTCTGTCAGTGAGCTAGTTGGCAACCTATCTTGTGACATAGGGATTTATACCTAGTTTAGTGAGTTTATCTATAATTCCAGAGTGGGGGATGGTGTCGAAAGCCTTGGCAAGATCTAGATAGGCTGTGTGAACCACCTTACCCTTGTCTACGGCTTTGGTGACTGCTTCAAAGAAGTCTATCAGGTTTAGAAAACATGATCTGCTTTTTACAAACCCGAACTGGGTGGGGTCCAGAGTTTGGAGATTACCAATGTCTTTGTTTATAAGTTCCATGATGATACATTCCATGGCCTTGCAGACCAGGCTCATCAGGCTAATGGGGCGGTAGTTCCCGGGGTCCATGGTAGCTCCCCCGTTGTGGAGTGGGATAACCGTTGCTGTGCACCATTCAGCAGGCACAAAGCCATAGGAGTTGAATGTTCTTTGCAGAAAATAGATGCATCATTTCCTAAATCTGTTCTATTTGTTCTTTGCCTAACATCATTTAGTTCATCAGTCCAGTCATTAATATATGATACAACAGTTCTCCAAGCCATGCCAATTGCACATGTGCAATCATCATCATTAAGTCGAGATATGCTTCTAACAATGGCAAGCAAATCATCCAACTTTTGACATAAGGAACAAAGATCACCAGTGTTATCAGCTGTTACCTTTAAATATGAATAGCATTTATTACATTGTATAAGATACTTGTGCATTAGCAAATCGTTAATTGCATAGTCATTTAAGGAATTCATATTCAGCTTTAATTGAATAAAATATTGCAAAGGAAAAAAATTATACAAAGTCAGAAGCAAAGAATTCAAAGGAACTTCAACTTCTATGACAAAAATTATACCAGCAATATCTAACTAAATAATAAAATACAATAATGTTGTTCTGGCCATACAAGTTCTACCAGCCAGACAGAAGTTGTAATTTCTTTACGTCCCACGCGAAGGCATGCAATAGCTTCTGCTCACTATAGCTCGCAGTCGCACCTCCTTTTAACAGTAAAAATAAATAAAACTTCTCTTACCAGTCAACTCTACAACAAATCACAAACCAAGACAGGATTGTTTTGATATGCTCAGAATTTTCCTCTCTGCTGTCTGTGTAAATTTATAGCTGTCTAGGCCCCTTGTGGTGGCTAGAGCTTGCCTGTCCAAAACCTATCCCTTCTTCACAACCAAAAGTGAAACTAAAGGTAAAACAACAAAATATGAATCGAAGTAAAGCTTGTTAATATGCAGTCTCTTCCTACCTGCAAACAGTTAAAATAGTGATAAATGCAATATAAATTGAAATAAAACCAGTCAACTCCACAACAAATCACAAACCAAGACAGGATTGTTTTGATATGCTCAGCTCATTGGAATTGCTTATGGAATTTCATATAGCATCTTGGTGTTTCAGATACAAAATAACTATTTTATTCAACGTATAAAGAAAAGTTATGAAAGATTTTGTCCTAAAATCTCAGGACAATTACCATTTTTTAGTTTTTCTTGGATGACACAACTGTTCAAAGAGGAACTGTCCCTCACAAAGAGGGACAGGTAGTAACCCTATGTAGGGTAGAGTAATTCACTGCTTATCAGCTGTGCTGTACCCCTGTGATTTGTTCATCTGCTTGTTTACTGTTTCTTTTTCCAGACTATCTGGAAATGAAAGCAATTGTCCGGTAGACTAGTCCAGAAAACAATGTACAAACTCCGGTATTCTGTTTCAAAATATAAACAGACTATGAAGTTTATTAAATCAGCAGATTTACTATGAAAAGCATAATAGATTAACACAAAGAATTAAGTCATCAAAAAGGGAAAAGAGGGCGTCCCAACTGGCATTACTGTAACTTCATAGAAAGGGCGGGAGGTGGGCAGGGGAGGGGGAATAGGCGGGGTTGTGCAATGTGTGAGGGGTGTGGCCTTGATCTGGTTTTAGCCACAGTGAAAGGTGGCTGGCAACCCAAGGCTTGTAACATGCCTAATCATGTACCTCTCATCCTCTTAGCACAGCAATTCTAGGGCTACCACCTATCCCTCTTTGGGCGGTTGTGTCCTGCAGAGGAAAAAAAACAAAAAAATAGCAAATATCCTAAGATTTTAAAGACAAAAAATATTTCATGAGTTTTCTTTAACAGTTGCATGAACAATTAATGTGATGTGGTCAGTCTTGTCCTTAGTCTCACAGATGGGGTCTGAGCTGATGCATTGGATCAGTCTCGACCTGTTTGCTAGCTGGAGGAGTTTAACTAAGCTCGTGGGCTCATATCCTTCCCATGATGCACCTGGAAAATACCTCAGATCTTGTTTGCCACGCTGCATGGAGAATGTCAATCACCTCTGGGCTAAGTCTTTAATCTCTTTTTTATCTCTTTTTACCTTTGAAGTCAAATTTTCTCTATAACATTGTTTTATAACTGTTTTTGAATCTTCTTAGTGTAGTTATTATTAGAAGTTCCTGTACTTGAGGTCCACTTAAGTTAAAGGGCCTCTGGCCCATTTAAATTAGAGGGCTGTTTTTTTCCTTCCCTTCCCTTTTTAATTTTATAGGGCTTCTCTTAATCTTACTGCTGTGTTTTCTGTGTAAAAAGTGTGTATTTGCCCGTTTTTAGTTAGAGGGCTTGTTGTTTCTCAGTTGCTATTTTAGTAAAAAAAAAAAAAAAGTTTTAGTACTTCATACAGTGTTTCTACTGCTGTTGTTAATGGTAGAGCAGTATTTTTTTCTAGCTTTCCTCTTTGTTGTGTTTGTTCCTTTTTTTAAGTAGCTTAGTAGTGTGAAACTGATTAGCCACGATATCTCAAAAGGAATATAAACCTCTTGATTTTAAAAAGTGTTCAGAATGCAGCAAGAAAATCCCTATGAGAGACATTCATTCCCTTTGTGTCTATTGTCTTGGACCTCTGGATCTCCAAGAAGATTGCTCTATATGCCATGCATTTAACCAAAGGGCATTGATAGAGCATAAAAACAAATTGATTTCAAAAGGACTTCTTCCATCACCCTTTGCAGAAATCCTTTCTTTAGCAGACAAACCAGTCAAGTCTCTAAAAAGACCTTCTTCTGTCAAATCTTTGGAGCCGCCAAAGAAAGAACCTAGATTGTCTACTCCGAAAGCAAACTCTGCTCCAATGACTTTAATCAGATCCAAGTCGGATCAGACAAGACCTTCCAAATTCTCAGTAGCTACATTATTAGAATCTGTGACCTCCAGACCACCTTCTACCATTTAAGCCAGATCTAGGTCTCCTAGTCTAGCGTCTCATTCTACAAGATCCCTTTCAGATGATGATGTGCATAAGGTGGTGCAGAGACTATTGAAGACACCTGCTTTGGCCAGACTTATTCTGGATCCAAGCCCGAGAGAGTCAGAGCAAACCCCCAGAGTACCTATTCCTCCTCTGATCCCATCTTCTACTTCTGAGCAAGAAGCTTATGAGATCCAGTTGGTTTCAGCATCCACTCCAAGACCTCCTCCTATTTCTTCGGACCTAACATCTGCTCAGTGTGTCTCCACTTCTTCAGATCAAAACAAAGAATAAAATTCCTTCAGCACTAAGTTACTCTGCCAAAAACAAAGCAACAGTCCAAACAAATAGTAAGGCAGAGAACTCCACGTAAAGCCAATAAATATTTATTCGATAAAATCACAAATAAAATGAGCGCTTTCATGCCATAAAACAGAAAACTGAATACTTCATATTTAAAATATCAAACATCCAATCACAGCTCAGTATTTTACCCTCCTTTTCCTAAGGATGGGGTTTAAAGGCACAGTAGTATTAATGCCTGGATGCTTGTCTGCCCCTAATCTCACTATCCATCTTGTTTCCATACATTGAGTGTCATTGCTTAAATTACCACCTCTAACACTGGGGTTAATAACCTGTATCACCATAAATAAAAATGAATGTGTATCACTATCTTTTATATGTTGTGCCAGCGCATTGTGTTCATTTGCATGTTTGATATCCGATAAATGTTGAAATATCCTGGTCTTTAACATATTATTAGTCTTCCCAACGTAATATGTATCGCAAGTTTGACATACTGCTATATATACCAAATTACCTGTTGTGCAGTCAGCACAACCATTGAATGTGTACTTTTTTCTGGTTCAAGGATGCACAAGGACCTCAGTCTGAGAAATAAGTCGACAAGCTTTACAATGATGGCATGGATGTGTACCTTTCTTATTAGTTTTAATGACACTCTTTGTATTCATCATAGGCTCTTTACAGAGTAGATCTTTTAGACTCTTGTTCTTTCTAAACACAAAGCTAGGGATGCTCCCTATAGCCTCTTTAATTTTGGGGTCTGTGTGTAGTATTTGCCAATGACGTCTAATAATATCACAAATATTGCCTACATCACTGCTATATGTTAAAACAATATTAACTCTCTCTTCGTCATCTTTTTTCTTTGTTTGCGACACTTCATGTGTACCTAGGACATCAGTAGTATCTGTATGTAACCATGGTCTAGCTGTACTATTTCGTTTGGATTTACCAGTAGCTATAAATGGTGCTATTTTCTTATATTTATAGCCTCTTCTTAGTAGATGGTCCTGGAACCGGTCCACTTCTTCATGGAACCTACTCTCATTACTACAAATTCTTGATATCCTGCTTACCTGCCCTTTGACAATATTGTCAAATGTATGCCGTGGATGCATGCTGTCATAACTTAATAAACTGTTGCGCCAGCAATCTTTCCTGTATAACGATGTGCTTATCTGACCACCTTCCTCTTTATTTAATCTCACATCCAGAAATTCTATCATGGATGATGAGTGATTCACTGAAAATATGAAAAAACTTGAACTATCTTCCAAATATGTAATGAAAGCTTTCAAATCTTGTATAGTACCATCCCCTAAGAAAAAAATATCATCTACAAAACGTGTGTAGAGACATAAATTGTTAGACCATGCATGTACAGTATCAAATATAGTGCAGTCTTCCCATTATGCCAATACAAGGTTGGCATAAGAACTGGCACAGGGTGTGCCCATGGCAACCCCTCGCTGTTGTCTGTAGTGCCTCCCTTGGCATTGAAAAATGTTATTCTCAAGTACAATGCTCAACAATTTACAAATTCTCTGAGTATCCTCACTATTGTACTGCATCTTGTTATAAAGTAATTTTTCAATTGCCTCAAGCTCATATGTATTATCTATAACGGTGAAAAGGTTATTAACGCCCAATGTGACAAATAAATATTCTTTATCAGTAGTCTCTGATAAATATTTTGATAACACAGCGATAAAATGTGCTGTGTCCCTCAAAATTCTAAGAACAAATTCTAATATTGGTTTTAGGGCACATTCTACCCAAATAGATAAATGCTCAGTAACCCAACCCCTGCCTGATACAATAGGTCTGAGGGGTGGGTCCATGGCATTCTTATGAATTTTTGGAAGTGCATTGAATTCAGGTGTAACTGGATGTTGGATTAACAAAAATTCACTAAGCTCTTTATCTATCAGACCTATGAAATGTAAATTCCTAATGGAATTATGTACCTTGGCTATATAATTCTTAATCATAACTGGAGAAATCATTTGATACTGTACATGCATGGTCTAACAATTTATGTCTCTACACACGTTTTGTAGATGATATTTTCTTCTTATGGGATGGTACCATACAAGATTTGAAAGCTTTCATTACATATTTGGAAGATAGTTCAACTTTTTTCAAATTTTCAGTGAATCACTCATCATCCATGATAGGATTTCTGGATGTGAGATTAAATAAGGAAGAAGGTGGTCAGATAAGCACATCGTTATACAGGAAAGATTACTGGCGCAACAGTTTATTAAGTTATGACAGCATGCATCCACGGCATACATTTGACAATATTGTCAAAGGGCAGGTAAGCAGGATATCAAGAATTTGTAGTAATGAGAGTAGGTTCCATGAAGAAGTGGACCGGTTCCAGGACCATCTACTAAGAAGAGGCTATAAATATAAGAAAATAGCACCATTTATAGCTACTGGTAAATCCAAATGAAATAGTACAGCTAGACCATGGTTACATACAGATACTACTGATGTCCTAGGTACACATGATGTGTCGCAAACAAAGAAAAAAGATGACGAAGAGAGAGTTAATATTGTTTTAACATATAGCAGTGATGTAGGCAATATTTGTGATATTATTAGACGTCATTGGCAAATACTACACACAGACCCAAAAATTAAAGAGGCTATAGGGAGCATCCCTAGCTTTGTGTTTAGAAAGAACAAGAGTCTAAAAGATCTACTCTGTAAAGAGCCTATGATGAATACAAAGAGTGTCATTAAAACTAATAAGAAAGGTACACATCCATGCCATCATTGTAAAGCTTGTCGACTTATTTCTCAGACTGAGGTCCTTGTGCATCCTTGAACCAGAAAAAAGTACACATTCAATGGTTGTGCTGACTGCACAACAGGTAATTTGGTATATATAGCAGTATGTCAAACTTGCGATACATATTACGTTGGGAAGACTAATAATATGTTAAAGACCAGGATATTTCAACATTTATCGGATATCAAACATGCAAATGAACACAATGCGCTGGCACAACATATAAAAGATAGTGATACACATTCATTTTTATTTATGGTGATACAGGTTATTAACCCCAGTGTTAGAGGTGGTAATTTAAGCAATGACACTCAATGTATGGAAACAAGATGGATAGTGAGATTAGGGGCAGACAAGCATCCAGGCATTAATACTACTGTGCCTTTAAACCCCATCCTTAGGAAAAGGAGGGTAAAATACTGAGCTGTGATTGGATGTTTGATATTTTAAATATGAAGTATTCAATTTTCTGTTTTATGGCCTGAAAGCGCTCATTTTATTTGTGATTTTATCGAGTAAATATTTATTGGCTTTACGTGGAGTTCTCTGCCTTACTATTTGTTTGGAATGTTGCTTTGTTTTTGGCGGAGTATCTTAGTGCTGAAGGAATTTTATTCTTTGTTTTGGACTTTCATTTGTTGTATCTTTCTCAGCATCCATGTCGGAGCTTAATAATGATAATTTGGAACTGGCATACCATCCACGAGGTAGCCTGGATCAGCAGAACCATGATGTTCAAGGGAGGAATATAAACCATGAAGCAGTTGGAAGGAACCTGTTTTATAACATCAATCCATTATTACACATGGATATGCAACGGTTTGCTACAATGAATCCGGAACGAGAACCAACAGATTCGGGTGAGCTTGAATTTCAAGAAATGACTTTAAAATTTCATAAGAGCATAATGAGGTTGAAACGCCTACAATGGCAAAGATTTCATTTAGAAGCCTGCTTGAAGTATAACGTTGTACCTAGGGGCATGCGTATATTATGCATGCCTACACAAGGTGATACATACCCATAATTATTAGCGAAGTGGCAAGAGATAAACTTGCAAACTAGTTTGTCATATATAAGACTGTTATTGAGCTACTTCGAACCAGAAGAACAAAAGATATCCAAGGAAGTGAAAGATTTACAGCAGGATATAGAAAAATGCTTTACTGAAGCGCATCAGATTGAGAGACTGAATCATGTGTTTTTTTCTGCAACGGCATATGATAATAAACTGCAGCAAATTAAAATTAAGAAGCTAGAGCGTGATATTAAAGATTTTGCTCTCAATCATATCTTTAGTTGGCTGAGGGAGAGGGCTGACATTACTCGCATGCAAGGTACAGAATAATAGGATGCCAGCACCGAACCAGCAAATGGAGAAAGAACTTACTGATAGGGATGTAAGAAATGGCAGAGAATTGGCTTTTGCTCAGACTAGGGAACTTGCCGGTAACAATGAGCGTGCCGTAACGTCAGTTCCTGGTTTGCGAACTTCACCCTCCAATGATGTGAGAGAGACACCACAGCGATCTAAGATGGAGAATGGGCGAAAAGAACACATACGAGCACCCAGTGATAGAGTGTAGGTGTTTTTACTGCAAGGGGCAATACCCAAAACGAATACAAATATTAACACTATGGCATATAGTAAAACTTTTCCAATGCTACCAGCGCCGGTTCGGAAGAAGAATGTATGCAAATGGAGCACATCACTGTACAGCGGACAGAAGAGGCGGAGAATATCAGGATGACTTTGGAGGATGGCAACATTGTTTATAATTTATCTGACTTTGATCTTAATGACCTACAGATGCAGGTATTAAACAAAGGATTAACCTTTGTACCTGTACGTTATAGGAGCACAGTCAAGTTGTACTGGATATTTTGAACTTTGCAAGAAATGTAATGTTGAGACAATTGTTTCAAAGGAATAACAATGCTTCTAATGAGGTTACAAAGTTTAGACACCCGAATGTCTTTATGCCGATTTTTTCACCTACACTATCTGTGTTTATCAAGATGTGTGAAAATGAGCTAGAACAGTATTTCAATGATGTTAGAAGGAGGAGATTTTATAACTTGAGTGCAGCACAAAAAACAGCTTTGCATGACTTGATGCGTAATGATAGTATAACTGTGAGATCTGCTGACAAGGGAGGTGCTGTAGTTGTTATGAACAAACAGGCATACTGTTTAAAATTGGATACTTTACTTCAGGAAGTTCATACATTCAGTATGATTTCTCCAATTATGATTAAGAATTATATAGGCAAGGTACATAATTCCATTAGGAATTTACATTTCATGGGTCTGATAGATAAAGAGCTTAGTGAATTTTTGTTAATCCAACATCCAGTTACACCTGAATTCAAGGCACTTCCAAAAATTCATAAGAATGCCATGGACCCACCCCTCAGACCTATTGTATCAGGCAGGGGTTGGGTTACTGAGCATTTATCTATTTGGGTAGAATGTGCCCTAAAACCAATATTAGAATTTTTTCCTAGAATTTTGAGGGACACAGCACATTTTATTGCTGTGTTATCAAAATATTTATCAGAGACTACTGATAAAGAATATATATTTGTCACATTGGGCGTTAATAACCTTTTCACCGTTATAGATAATACATATGAGCTTGAGGCAATTGAAAAATTACTTTATAACAAGATGCAGTATTATAGTGAAGATACTCAGAGAATTTGTAAATTGTTGAGCATTGTACTTGAGAATAACATTTTTCAATGCCAAGGGAGGCACTACAGACAACAGCGAGGGGTTGCCATGGGCACACCCTGTGCCAATTCTTATGCCAACCTTGTACTGGCATAATGGGAAGACTGCACTATATTTGATACTGTACATGCATGGTCTAACAATTTATGTCTCTACACACGTTTTGTAGATGATATTTTTTTCTTATGGGATGGTACTATACAAGATTTGAAAGCTTTCATTACATACTTGGAAGATAGTTCAACTTTTTTCAGATTTTCAGTGAATCACTCATCATCCATGATAGAATTTCTGGATGTGAGATTAAATAAGGAAGAAGGTGATCAGATAAGCACGTCGTTATACAGGAAAGATTACTGGCGCAACAGTTTATTAAGTTATGACAGCATGCATCCACGGCATACATTTGACAATATTGTCAAAGGGCAGGTAAGCAGGATATCAAGAATTTGTAGTAATGAGAGTAGGTTCCATGAAGAAGTGGACCGGTTCCAGGACCATCTACTAAGAAGAGGCTATAAATATAAGAAAATAGCACCATTTATAGCTACTGGTAAATCCAAACGAAATAGTACAGCTAGACCATGGTTACATACAAATACTACTGATGTCCTAGGTACACATGAAGTGTCGCAAACAAAGAAAAAAGATGCCGAAGAAAGAGTTAATATTGTTTTAACATATAGTAGTGATGTAGGCAACATTTGTGGTATTATTAGACGCCATTGGCAAATACTACACACAGACCCCAAAATTAAAGAGACTATAGGGAGCATCCCTAGCTTTGTGTTTAGAAAGAACAAGAAGATCTGCTCTGTAAAGAGCCTATGATTAATACAAAGATTGTCATTAAAACTAATACGAAAGGTACACATCCATGCCATCATTGTAAAGCTTGTCGATTTATTTCTCAGACTGAGGTCTTTGCGCATCCTAGAACCAGAAAAAAGTGCACATTCAATGGTTGTGCTGACTGCACAACACGTAATTTAGTATATATATAGCAGTATGTCAAATTTGCGATACATATTACGTTGGGAAGACTAATAATATGTTAAAGACCAGGATATTTCAACATTTATCGGATATCAGACATGCAAATGAACACAATGCGCTGGCACAACATATAAAAGATAGTGATACACATTAATTTTTATTTATGGTGATACAGGTTATTAACCCCAATGTTAGAGGTGGTAATTTAAGCAATGACACTGAATGTATGTAAACAAGATGGATAGTAAGATTAGGGGCAGACAAGCATCCAGGCATTAATACTACTGTGCCTTTAAAACCCATCCTCAGGAAAAGGAGGGTAAAATACTGAGTTCTGATAGGATGTTTGATATTTTAAATATGAACTATTCAGTTTTCTGTTTTATGGCCTGAAAGCGCTAATTTTATTTGTGATTTTATCGAATAAATATTTATTGGCTTTACGTGGAGTTCTCTGCCTTACTATTTGTTTGGACTTCTTCAGATCAGGAGACCTCTAGGATCCAACACTGTCCTCTCCAATCCTCAGAGCAAATTCGGATTTCCCCAGATCCAACTCTGCCTCTCGGGGCATCGGCATGGATGGGTTTGATACCTACGTCTGCCTCAGAGCAGCTGTCCTCTTTTCCGGAGGTTCCTTCAGTTCTGACAACTCATTTGTTGGTGCCAGGGACTCTTCGTAGCTTACCCAGACTGCTTTTGAGACTATGGAGAGAGTTATGACTTCTTCCCAGTCTACCGAACAAGCTACTTTAGAGCTTCTTTCCCCTACACAGGTGTCTCAATCTCATTACCCCCCCTTCCACATGATCGCAGAAATCCGAGACTTCAGGAAACTCCCAATGGGGTCCCCATCTCTTCCTAAACTTCCCCAGAGTACCCCTCTGAAGAAGTCCCTCGAAAGAGAACTTTCAAGAGGAAGCACGTAGACTGCCCTGAGGAGTCTGTCACTTCAGACACTGACTTAGATGACGCAGAAGAATCCCCATGATCACCCACTGAGGAGGTCTCATTTAGAGAGATCATGGAGATTCTGAAATAAAGGGGTGATTGGCAGCCTTCTTCCCCTTCTGCTGAAGAGTCAGTCTACCTGAAGGCCTTTGGATCTCAACCTTCAACCTCTTAGGTGACTCCACCTTCCAATTAACTCATAGACCTGCTCTCTCACAAGGCGTTGGAGACCACAGATACCATAGAGCCCACTCCTTAGAGGACAAATAAGTACATTACCACCACAAAGGACAAATCCTTTTGGACAATGGGGTAGAAGTGGATGCCATGGCTGTGGTGGTGGCCACTAAGAGAGAACTTTCTGAGATTAGTTCTTCTAGCCACCCTCCTAATAAAGATTCTAGGATGATGGACAGATAAGGAAAGCATGTGTTCTCTTCAGTGACTTTTTCTCTTCGATCGCTGAATTACCTTAGCCACTTTACCAAACTGCAGAGAGATCTGATTAAGGAGTTGTCAGACTCTCTTCAAGTAGCAGTTGCTGATGCAGTCAAAGAGAAAATCAATGCACAGGTAGCCACCCTCAGTGCAGTTATGAAGTTCTCCATGAGGCTTATATCATATGCTGCAGATGGAGCAAATAGAGCTGCAGGTTCAAGCATCTCCATCAGGAGGCAGGCCTGGATGCACCTTTGTGATGTTGCAGAACCTTTCAGATCTTCATTTTTTACTGCCCCATTTGATGGCTCATCACACTTTGGGCCTAAAGTAAAAGAGATGCTCACCAGATGTGAAAAGGAAGGTAAGACTTTGTCTGCCATTGGGGCACATTTTTCCGCCACTACTAGACCCTTTCCCAAAGGTCAGAGAGGAAGCGGGAAAATGTGGTTCAGGAGACCCCAAAGATATTACTAAGACACACAAGGTGAAAGTTCTCCCCGAGGCAGAGAGGGGGAACAACAACTGAAGACACTGCCCACATGGCAGAGGAGGTCCGCAAAACCAAGGCTCCAGAGATACCTTCATTGGTAGGTGTCTTCAGCACTCCTGAAGGAGTACCCGATTTTCCACCTTTGGAGGCAGTCAGGGGGCATTTATCCTTGCACCAGACAACCTAGCAAAATATAACCACAGGCAAATGGGTGCTGGCTATAATTTCCAGAGGATATATAATACCCTTTTGATCCCCCGCTCCAATAAAAAAATCAGTTCCCAATGTTCCACCCAATCAGCAGGAACAAGCAACATTAGATATCCAAAAGTTGCTAAGCAAAAGAGTCATCCAAGAAGTCCCTGCAGACCAGAGAGGATCCAGAATTTCCTCAAGATTCTTTTTAGTTCTAAAGAAAACAGGGGACTGGAGACCCATTTTGGATCTCAACAATTTAAACAAATCTGCAAAGGAGATGAAGTTCCAGATGGTAACACTGTAGTCAGTATTTCCATTGCTGGAAAAAGACAGTTGGATGTGCTCCCTAGACCTACAAGATGCATATCACCATGTACTAATGGAAAGATGGTCAAGAAGGTACGTAAGCTTTTGGCTGGGAGCCGGACATTATCAGTTCAGAGTCCTGCCCTTTGGTCTCACCACAGCCCCCAGGGTGTTCACCAAATGTATTGCAGTGATATCAGCTCACCTTAGGCACTGAGGATTCAGAGTGTTTCCCTATCTAGATGACTGGCTCATCACTGCCTCAACCAGACATCTATTGCTACAAGCCAAGGACTACACCACTCAAACATGCGCCTCCCTAAGCTTCATGATAAACTTCAAAAAATCTGTTTTACAACCATCTCAAAACTTAAACTTCCTTGGAGCAGAATTAGACACCAATTCCTTTATGGCAAAACTCCCCCAAGAAAGAATACAAGATCTTGACTACCATGTTCGGACACTAATCAGAAAATCTTCTCCATACAGCGAAACAAATTCTACAAGTGCTAAGGAAGATGGCAGCTTCGATAATTCTTGCTCCCCATAACATGTCTCCATATGAAAATATTACAGTGGCTACTATCAGTTCAATGGTCCTTTCTGGAACTCCCCATGTCTCACAAGATTCTGATTTCAAACACTTGCAAAAGGGTCCTCCAATGATGGATTAATTTTCCTCTAGTCTGTCAGGGATGACCATTCATCCCACCAAAACCAGTGGCAACTGTAACCATGGATGCCTCCCAGATAGGGTGGGGGGGCATTATCTGGGAAAGACAGTCCAAGGCATCTGGCAAGATTACAAGGCTCATCTGCATATAAATGTCCTAGAGATGAGAGATGTGCTTCTGGCATTTCAAGCATTTCAGGACTCTCTCCCTCTAGGGACAATAGCGATCCAGTCAGACAACATGTCCATAGTGTGGTACATAAACAAGCAAGGAAGAACCAGATCTTACCCCCTATGCTGAGAAGCATTAAGAGTTTGGCAATGGGTGATATCCTCCAATTGCTTTCTAATAGCAATGCACATTCTGGGGAAATCCAACGTAATTGCAGACAGATTGAGCAGAGCCATTCTTTGGCCACACGAGTGGTCCCTCAATCAGATAGTAGCAGGGTCTATTTTCCCAGAATGAGGCCAGCCTTGCTGCAATCTTTTTGCTTCCCCAACCAATGTCAAATGCAGCAACTACTGTACCCTGATTCCCCCAGAGGGGGAGTCATCGAGGGATGCACTTGTTCACGATTGGCCTCTGAGATTACTGTATGCCTTTCCTCTTATTCCCCATGATTTCCAAACTACTACAGAAGGCAAACTTGTTGAAAAACACTATAATCCTCATAGCCCCTTACTGGCCTTAACAAATTTGGTTCTTTTCCTACAGCCTCATCTTCTGGAGGAACCATGGTTTCTGGATCCAACTCCGGACCGACTCATCCATCAGGAATGATTCATCCTGGCATTCAGAACCTCAAATTGATAGCTTGGCTGCTCCAATTCTCTTAATTGCCAGGTTTCCTCTTTTGTCTTCTCCAGTGAAGAAAATTCTACTATCTTCTCATAAACCCACCACACAAAGACTTTATACCATTAAGTGGAAAGGATTTGCTGTTTGGGTTAAAAATCGTCAAATAAACCCCTTCTCTATGCCGATCAATTCCATCTTGAATTTTCTGTCAGAAATATTTCATGAAGGTGCAGTTGCTTCCACTATCAGAATTTCCTTAGCTGCAATCTATAATTTTCATATAGCCCTAAATGACTACCCTATTATGACACACAGGCTTTGCAGGGCATTTTTGAAGGGTGCACTGTTACTAAGACCCCCTTACAAGAACTCTATTCCTCCTTGGGACCTTACTCATGTTCTTACTAATCTGATTTCTACACCCTTTGAACCTTCAGCAACTTCAGATCTCAAGTTCTTGACATCTGCCAGAAGTATCTCAGAGTTAAAAGCTCTATCTGTTAAACCGCCATACCTCATTTTCCACAACGCTAGAGTGTCCTTACGGACAAATTGTACCTTTCTCCCCAAAATTATATCAGAATTGAATTTGAATCAATCTATCAAGCTGCCAGTTTTCTTCCCTAACTTTCAAAACAAAGGAGAGCATGCCTTGCATTTGCTTGATGTACACCGACAATTGAAATTTTATTTACAGAGAATCTCTGTTTTCAGGAAATCTGACCAACTATTTATATCATATTCAGATACCCAGAAAGGCCTTCCAGTTTTAAATGCTAGTCTGTCAAACTGGCTATCCCAATGCATTTCCTTTGTAAACAGATCTGAAAACAAGCCCATACCATTCCCAATAAGAGCTCATACTACCAGATCAATAGCTACACCGGCAGCATTCCAAGCAAGAATGCCATTAGATTCTATTTGTGCTGCAGCCACATAGGCTAACCGGCACACCTTTATCACGCATTACAAAATAGATTTGACCTCCAGGAGTAGGGCAGATTTTGATTCTATGATTCTGAAGAATATACTTCCATGAGCCACCCAGGAATCAGGTTGCTTGGGATTCAGTCCCCATCTGTGAGAATTAGGCTGAGATTGACATCACATAAAGAAGTTATGTAGTCACCATAACGTTCCATGTGTGTTTTCCATCTCGTCCCTTTTCTCACATCCCTCCCTCCAACCCCCTTCCTTTATCTGGTAGAACAAGAAGATATTCTTTGCAGAACCTTACAACTGAAAGCCTTTTTCATCATTATGTCTACATTTCTTGTATTTTTGCCTTCTTATATGGGACTTACATATAGATATGTACTTTGTAAGGGGGCAAACAAGATCTGAGGTATTTTTCAGGTGCATCATGGGAATGATATGAGCCCACAAGCTTGGTTAAAAGTCCTCCAGCTAGCAAATGTGCCGAGACTGATCCGATGCATTGGATAGACTCCATCTGTGAGAATAAGGGATGAAATGGACAACACACATGGAAAGTTATGGTGAGTACATAACTTCTTTTTTTGTATCTGAAACATCTAGATGTTATGGGAAATAGCACAAGTAACTCAAACACTGCAAGAATAAGCTTTTATTTTGGCAAAAAGTAAAAGTTACATCCTTTACACTGGCAGTGGGAATGTTTTGTACTGCAAAATCTCAACTTTCTACAAAAAAAGCCCCATTTCAAGCATTTTAAAAAAGGTGGCAGTCCTAAATTTTGGACATAGCCAAAATAATGGGGGAACATAAACCCCCAAATCAGGGTCATATTTTAAATATTGCCCTTTTAAACTTAAGAAAGTTGCTATGATAACAGGTTTCACGTTGGTATGCATTTTCTGAAGGATAAGAAGTCTGAAATCCAAACCTCTGTCATTTAGTGACTAATATCCTCCACTTTTCCAAAAAAATGTAAATCTTTGAAAATCCAAAAATGAGGCAAATGTGGACATTCTACAAAACTCTGGACATTTGAGAGGTATGCCCAATTGACCTGGGAAGTGATGGGGCACAGTACACACAATTAAATTATGCTTTTAATAAATATTAATGTATATGATGACAGTTTAGGTTTCATATCAAGGGACATAGTGTTTGTGGCATCCATTGGTGCTGGCAGTGATGTAACTGGGGGGACAGGGGCGGTCCACCCTGGGTGACACTGTCACATTTACTTTCATAGTTTAATTAAAAAAACTTTTTTTTTTGCTTGCATCATATCTGTGCTTGCGCATTCATTGTCATACAGGACATTCTTCCTTATTGCCCGCATGAATGTGATTGTCTACCCATACCACCATTTGTGATTCAAAAACACGTATATTTGCATGGTCCTAAATATGCGTGCAAGACGCCTATGATTTGAAAATAGCCCAAAGGTAAACTTTATCTGCCACTGACCAGATGCATTTTCTTTGAATGTGGGTTTCAGTGCTGTTTCAATGCATGAGAATTTCAAGGGCAGAGAAGTATTAATGCTAAGTACATTTTCATTGTGAGATTGTTTTGCTTTGTTTAGCAGATTTCGATTAGTGTTTTCTATAACATTTAAAATAAAAGTTTTAAATGAAACCCTAATAATCACAATACAATAATCATTGTAGAAGTAAAGCATAAAACAGTATGCACATTACACTGTTTATGGTAAATGGGGAAACATAGCCAAGTAATGGGGCACTGGAATGGTTGCAGGGGGGAGGGCTGTGAATGGGGAGGGGTCCATTTGATCCTGACTTCTGTGAGGGTGTGGGGTGGCAAACTCAAAGAGAGCCCCTGTGGCACAAACTCCAGCTACATCACTGTTCCAAGTGAATGAAGGACCCACAACAGTCATTTTCCTTCCACAAAGGCAGATCATCAACTAGCCCAGAGAACTACAAACCCATTAATCTGACAAGCCTAATATGCAACGCTATAGAATGAATTATCATGGAAATAATAAACAAGGACATTGGCAACCTACAGACACTGGGCCCATCCTAATTTTGCTTTGTTAAGTGAAAGTCATGCCTACTTAACCTGGTAGACATTTGGATGAGGGTAAAACAGTGCATACTGCATATCTTGACCTAGCTAAGGCATTCAGTACAGTACCCCATTCAAGCATTGTTGACAAGCTCTCTGAGCTGGGAATAAATTGTCACATAACTTGCTGGATTGCTGTCTGGCTAACAGACAGGATCCAGCAAGTCAGCATCTGTTAGACCACCTGCACCAAGAGACCGGTAACCAGTGTAGTACCCCAGGGCTCCATGGTGGGCCCAGTTCTGTTTGACATCTATTTCTCAGAAGTCGAGGCTAATGTTCAAAGCCTCTGACATACCATGTTTGTAGATGACTGCACATTGGGAGCAATTAAAGAGTCCCCTCAAGAAACCAAAATATTGAAACAGGGTTTAACATGGACAAATGACTGATGCCAAAACCATGGCCTAAAACTGACTGCCAAAAAATGCATTATAATACCCTTTGGGAAACTGGAAACAGATAATGTACTTCAAAAGACTCCTTTATTCCACTTTATATCCACAGATAAAAACAGCTCTTCAAAACTGAGAACAAGAAATGTTGTCAAGCGCTTTCGCCCGGGCTCTCCCAGGCTTTATCAAGACAACTATAAGTGGAAAAGTACTTCCTTTATATACATTTGCCTATTCCCCTACTTCCTTAATTGTATTGTTGGACTTAATTAATTAATTAAATTTTATTATTAAACGCAACCAATTGATATTTCTTAAAAAATTCTAATGGTTAATATTCTTTCAAACATTTAAAAGCATTTAAAAACCTTAGAAATAAACTAACAAGTAAATAAAAATAAAAATGAAAACACATACATCGACTTTATGTCATAATTGCACTTTTAACAATCCACTTTAGCAGCATTATATGGTCCATAAATTAATTTAAATTATTTTATGGTATACCTTACTTGTAAAAAAAGTTTTTTATTTATTTATAAACCTAACTAAGTTATTGTGTAAATATTATTAAATTCATCTGTGCTATACTAAAAAATAATTTTGTAAAACATGTTTCTTAAGTGTAATAAAAAAAGAGAAACATGCTTTTAGAAACAAACATATTTATAAAAATGTATAAAATATGTATATAAAATACTTTCTATACCAATATTGTGCTTAAATAAAAAGTTCCTGTTCCAAAAATTGTTCAAACCTCCTAAAAAATATATATGTATACAAATGTATTTTAGCTTTCTGCGTATACATTCCTATATAATGCAAAGTAATGAAATGTATAACAGTACATATAACCTTATTTACAACAATTCGATGTAAAAAAACATCTCTATTAAACCCTTATTACTAAAAATGTTATGACAGTTATTTCATGCACATTATACAGTTACAAACCTACTTGTGAACCACATTTTATTATAATTTGGCTCTTCGCAACTTCAGGACACTATTAATGCTTATGGCATCATTAAGGCCTGGTGGTTTTGTGGCATTTAATTTTAATTGCCATAACAATTCTTTATGTTCAAGGGATGTCTCCCAGTCACCTCCTCTTACACTATCAAATGCTTGTTCCAACACCAAAAATTTTAAGCACATATTTTTGCAAGTAAGAGAATGCTTATAAAATGCATTTGATTCCTTCTTATTCTTAATTTCATAAATGTGCTCATATACCCTTCTTTTTAGGGTTCTTTCAGTCTTTCCAACATAAAAACATAAACAGTGTTGACAAATTCCCAAGTAAACCACACCTTTTGAATTACAATTAAAATGGCCAGATGGAAATAAATTTATGTTTCTCGATTTTAAATAAATACCCTTATTGTTTAATATAAAACAACATTGGTTACAAGAATTACATTTATAAGTTCCTCTAATAGGTTGATTCACAATATTATTGGGCGGTACCTCTCTCTCCAGTAATTCCTTCAAGTTACAGTCCCTTCTCCTAATATATTGAGGTTTACTAGGAATACTTTTTTTGAGGTCCTCATTAATGGAAAGTATGGGCCAAAATCTATTAATTGTGTTTTCAATTTCAGCATTATTGCTATTGTATGTATATGAAAAAAAAGGTTTGGCTAACTTATCACTATTTTTTGTGTTAACCATCTCTTGAATTTCTGTTTCGCCAAGTAAAGGGGGGTAAAGTGTGCTCCTTTTTTGAGATATTTCATTACATAAAGCCTCAAATAAATTAATTGGATAACCCTTTTCTAAAAATAATTCCCTTAGGTATCCACATTCCCTATGGTAAAGGCTATCCGTACTGCAAATTCTTGATGCTCTTATTAGTTGGCCTTTTATAATTCCCCTTTTTTGGAAAAGTGGATGGTTGCTTTCAAAATGTAATAGCATGTTTGAATAGGTATTTTTTCTAAAAATAGAAGATTCAAACTGTTTAGATATGTTGTTCTTCCTTAAAGTTATGTCCAAATAGTGTAATTCATAAGGATTAATTTTATGTGTAAATTTTAAAAAACTGGTGGAGGAATTAATATGCTGCATAAATTTTTCAAATTCAATAATATCACCTGTCCATAAAATACAAATATCGTCCAGGAATCTTTTGTAATGTACAATATTTTTTGCCCAACTTGATGAAAAGATAAATTTGCTTTCCCAAAATGTAAAACCAGATTTGAATAGGCTGTGGCACAAGGTGTGCCCATTGCAACCCTTCTTCTGCTTGAATAATTCTCCATTAAAAATAATGAAGTTATTGTTTAAAATAACTTCCATAAACTCCACTAGTAAGTTTATTATGCTGCTGCTGAAATCTGATTTCTCAATGAGTATACTGCTGAACCATTCTAAACCAATGGTGTGGGGTATACTAGGGAATAAATCCACTATATCTATGGTAATCAAATAACTAGTCTTGTCAAAAAGTTCACTTTTTATTCCTTTCAAAAATTCCCATGAATCTTTGCAAATGCATTGTATTGTTGAAACAAGTTTTTTGGTAGCAATGTCAATAAATTTGCCCAAAGGTTCAGTGATCCCTTTGGCACCAGCAACTATGGGTCTAAATTTTAGGGGGTCCAGGCCTTTGTGAACCTTTGGAATGCCAAATATAATTGGCGTTAATGGTTTGTGCACATAAAGGTAATTAAATAGTTTTTCATTTAGGGCTCCCTGCATCAAATGGTCATTAAGCATGAATTTAATTTTTGCATATGCAACATTTCTTTCATTAATGGAAACCTCTGAGTATTTTTCAGTGTCGTGTAAAATATTGGAAATGTGTGCTTCATACTCATGTTTATAAATGAAAACCACCCCACCACCTTTGTCTGGTTTCATTGGTCTAATTCCCTCTTTTCTGAAGAGTTTTATGGTTTCAAAATGTTCCCTTGTGAAATTCTTTGCATTATGCTCAATTTTGTTTGTTGCAAAACTTCTAAGGTCAGTTTCTACCATATCCTCAAAAACTTTTAAGATAGGGTGGAGTGGTGGGTTAAAAGTACTTGCTCTTTGGAGGGGATTGTTAACTTTCTGCTCACCTTTAAAGAAAATATTTAAATTCATGTTTCTGGTGAATAATTTCAAATCCAAAATAGTTTTTGGGATGTTAATGGGTTTCTCAGGTACATAGTGGAAACCCTTTTTAAATAATTCAAAAAACAAGTTATTCACCTGTACCTCGGTGTAATTATAAATAGAGAAATTACCCTGCTTTACCATTGTGCAGGTTGGCAACTGGATTGTTTCTATCACTGGAAAAGACCCTGGAGCAACTATCTCCTGAATTTGCTCCACCCCTGGGCTGACTGATTCGCTTCTCTGTATGTTTGTCTCCCTGGGGCTTGATGAAAAAGCTGATTCTCCACCTGATTTACTTTGTAGGGTATTTTTCCTCCTCTTTTCGGGGTATAAGAATTATTTTGAGCATCATACCCTTCAAACCAGTCATTACGTACCCCTCTAGGTATATTTCCATAATTTTGTTTCCTAGGAAAGGACCTATCAGTTCCTTTAGAAAAAATGTATGCTACACCATTATTGTAGTCCTGTAGGTCCCTTTCCAGCTTCCTGATCTTCCTTTGCACAATCCTATCACAATGCTTGTCTACCTCACTAAATGTTTTTTCATAATCTCTTTTCATACCCATAAAGTTGCTATTATCGGTAATGCTGGCATTGAGAGAATCAATGTCAGCCAGAAGTACATCCGATTTACATTCATAATCTGCTACCATAATTTTCAGCAATTCCAGGCTTGTTTTATTGTACAAATCTGAAATTTCTTTAAATAAATTCGAACCTGGAAGTGCATTATTCTGCATTTTGTTAAGGCGCAGCCCTTTCGGTATGCGTTCCACTCTGATACACTCATTTAAATACTCTATTTCTAGCTGAGTTGTTTTAAAAGCATAAAGTTTGTTATTAAATTCTAATACAAGTTGTTCTAGCTGGGCGTTGTTGGTATTATAATTCTTATTGACATTTACAGTACCTTCAGCAAATCTATAGTGTTTGCTAGTCCAATTTTTGAGGTTGAAATCACTCGCAAACATTCCTTGTTTCGGCGCCAAACTAGGACCCTTTGCCTGCTGTTCATGTGTTGAATAACAAGATTCGCGAACATCATCGGTTGTGTCTGAAACAGTTTTCCTTTTTCGTTTCACCACAGGTACAGGAATATCCCTCATAGGTTCATTGTTAACCTTTAAATTCTGTTGGTTGGGCGGCAAACCTGTTGTAGCGTTACTGCTTTCATTGAGCAAAAGTCCGCTCAACTGAGAAAGCAGACAGATTACTTGCTTGAACTCCCCTCTAGTGACGGGCGCGTCATCAGGACGTTCGACTTCGTCATCAATGTTCAAAATAGCTGGAGTGTTGTTAAAATCCACGGTGGCTGGATTCTCGGCCATGCTACTTAAACAAGACAGCAAATCAGTAAAAAAAGCACGATAAACCAGTAAACAATAACGATAAACAGCTATTTTGAACATTGATGACGAAGTCGAACGTCCTGATGACGCACCCGTCACTAGAGGGGAGTTCAAGCAAGTAATCTGTCTGCTTTCTCAGTTGAGCGGACTTTTGCTCAATGAAAGCAGTAACGCTACAACAGGTTTGCCGCCCAACCAACAGAATTTAAAGGTTAACAATGAACCTATGAGGGATATTCCTGTACCTGTGGTGAAACGAAAAAGGAAAACTGTTTCAGACACAACCGATGATGTTCGCGAATCTTGTTATTCAACACATGAACAGCAGGCAAAGGGTCCTAGTTTGGCCAAACAAGGAATGTTTGCGAGTGATTTCAACCTCAAAAATTGGACTAGCAAACACTATAGATTTGCTGAAGGTACTGTAAATGTCAATAAGAATTATAATACCAACAACGCCCAGCTAGAACAACTTGTATTAGAATTTAATAACAAACTTTATGCTTTTAAAACAACTCAGCTAGAAATAGAGTATTTAAATGAGTGTATCAGAGTGGAACGCATACCGAAAGGGCTGCGCCTTAACAAAATGCCGAATAATGCACTTCCAGGTTCGAATTTATTTAAAGAAATTTCAGATTTGTACAATAAAACAAGCCTGGAATTGCTGAAAATTATGGTAGCAGATTATGAATGTAAATCGGATGTACTTCTGGCTGACATTGATTCTCTCAATGCCAGCATTACCGATAATAGCAACTTTATGGGTATAAAAAGAGATTATGAAAAAACATTTAGTGAGGTAGACAAGCATTGTGATAGGATTGTGCAAAGGAAGATCAGGAAGCTGGAAAGGGACCTACAGGACTACAATAATGGTGTAGCATACATTTTTTCTAAAGGAACTGATAGGTCCTTTCCTAGGAAACAAAATTATGGAAATATACCTAGAGGGGTACGTAATGACTGGTTTGAAGGGTATGATGCTCAAAATAATTCTTATACCCCGAAAAGAGGAGGAAAACCACCCTACAAAGTAAATCAGGTGGAGAATCAGGTTTTTCATCAAGCCCCAGGGAGACAAACATACAGAGAAGCGAATCAGTCAGCCCAGGGGTGGAGCAAATTCAGGAGATAGTTGCTCCAGGGTCTTTTCCAGTGATAGAAACAATCCAGTTGCCAACCTGCACAATGGTAAAGCAGGGTAATTTCTCTATTTATAATTACACCGAGGTACAGGTGAATAACTTGTTTTTTGAATTATTTAAAAAGGGTTTCCACTATGTACCTGAGAAACCCATTAACATCCCAAAAACTATTTTGGATTTGAAATTATTCACCAGAAACATGAATTTAAATATTTTCTTTAAAGGTGAGCAGAAAGTTAGCAATCCCCTCCAAAGAGCAAGTACTTTTAACCCACCACTCCATCCTATCTTAAAAGTTTTTGAGGATATGGTAGAAACTGACCTTAGAAGTTTTGCAACAAACAAAATTGAGCATAATGCGAAGAATTTCACAAGGGAACATTTTGAAACCATAAAACTCTTCAGAAAAGAGGGAATTAGACCAATGAAACCAGACAAAGGTGGTGGGGTGGTTCTCATGTATAAACATGAGTATGAAGCACACATTTCCAATATTTTACACGACACTGAAAAATACTCAGAGGTTTCCATTAATGAAAGAAATGTTGCATATGCAAAAATTAAATTCATGCTTAATGACCATTTGATGCAGGGAGCCCTAAATGAAAAACTTTTTAATTACCTTTATGTGCACAAACCATTAACGCCAATTATATTTGGCATTCCAAAGGTTCACAAAGGCCTGGACCCCTAAAATTTAGACCCATAGTTGCTGGTGCCAAAGGATCACTGAACCTTTGGGCAAATTTATTGACATTGCTACCAAAAACTTGTTTCAACAATACAATGCATTTGCAAAGATTCATGGAATTTTGAAGAAAGGAATAAAAGTGAACTTTTGACAAGACTAGTTATTTGATTACCATAGATATAGTGGATTTATTCCCTAGTATACCCCACACCATTGGTTTAGAATGGTTCAGCAGTATACTCATTGAGAAATCAGATTTCAGCAGCAGCATAATAAACTTACTAGTGGAGTTTATGGAAGTTATTTTAAACAATAACTTCATTATTTTTAATGGAGAATTATTCAAGCAGAAGAAGGTTGCAATGGGCACACCTTGTGCCACAGCCTATTCAAATCTGGTTTTACATTTTTGGGAAAGCAAATTTATCTTTTCATCAAGTTGGGCAAAAAATATTGTACATTACAAAAGATTCCTGGACGATATTTGTATTTTATGGACAGGTGATATTATTGAATTTGAAAAATGTATGCAGCATATTAATTCCTCCACCAGTTTTTTAAAATTTACACATAAAATTAATCCTTATGAATTACACTATTTGGACATAACTTTAAGGAAGAACAACATATCTAAACAGTTTGAATCTTCTATTTTAGAAAAAATACCTATTCAAACATGCTATTACATTTTGAAAGCAACCATCCACTTTTCCAAAAAAGGGGAATTATAAAAGGCCAACTAATAAGAGCATCAAGAATTTGCAGTACGGATAGCCTTTGCCATAGGGAATGTGGATACCTAAGGGAATTATTTTTAGAAAAGGGTTATCCAATTAATTTATTTGAGGCTTTATGTAATGAAATATCTCAAAAAAGGAGCACACTTTACCCCCCTTTACTTGGCGAAACAGAAATTCAAGAGATGGTTAACACAAAAAATAGTGATAAGTTAGCCAAACCTTCTTTTTCATATACATACAATAGCAATAATGCTGAAATTGAAAACACAATTAATAGATTTTGGCCCATACTTTCCATTAATGAGGACCTCAAAAAAAGTATTCCTAGTAAACCTCAATTTATTAGGAGAAGGGACTGTAACTTGAAGGAATTACTGGAGAGAGAGGTACCGCCCAATAATATTGTGAATCAACCTATTAGAGGAACTTATAAATGTAATTCTTGTAACCAATGTTGTTTTATATTAAACAATAAGGGTATTTATTTAAAATCGAGAAACATAAATTTATTTCCATCTGGCCATTTTAATTGTAATTCAAAAGGTGTGGTTTACTTGGGATTTTGTCAACACTGTTTATGTTTTTATGTTGGAAAGACTGAAAGAACCCTAAAAAGAAGGGTATATGAGCACATTTATGAAATTAAGAATAAGAAGGAATCGAATGCATTTTATAAGCATTCTCTTACTTGCAAAAATATGTGCTTAAAATTTTTGGTGTTGGAACAAGCATTTGATAGTGTAAGAGGAGGTGACTGGGAGACATCCCTTGAACATAAAGAATTGTTATGGCAATTAAAATTAAATGCCACAAAACCACCAGGCCTTAATGATGCCATAAGCATTAATAGTGTCCTGAAGTTGCGAAGAGCCAAATTATAATAAAATGTGGTTCACAAGTAGGTTTGTAACTGTATAATGTGCATGAAATAACTGTCATAACATTTTTAGTAATAAGGGTTTAATAGAGATTGTTTTTTACATCGAATTGTTGTAAATAAGGTTATATGTACTGTTATACATTTCATTACTTTGCATTATATAGGAATGTATACGCAGAAAGCTAAAATACATTTGTATACATATATATTTTTTAGGAGGTTTGAACAATTTTTGGAACAGGAACTTTTTATTTAAGCACAATATTGGTATAGAAAGTATTTTATATACATATTTTATGCATTTTTATAAATATGTTTGTTTCTAAAAGCATGTTTCTCTTTTTTTATTACACTTAAGAAACATGTTTTACAAAATTATTTTTTAGTATAGCACAGATGAATTTAATAATATTTACACAATAACTTAGTTAGGTTTATAAATAAATAAAAAACTTTTTTTACAAGTAAGGTATACCATAAAATAATTTAAATTAATTTATGGACCATATAATGCTGCTAAAGTGGATTGTTAAAAGTGCAATTATGACATAAAGTCGATGTATGTGTTTTCATTTTTATTTTTATTTACTTGTTAGTTTATTTCTAAGGTTTTTAAATGCTTTTAAATGTTTGAAAGAATATTAACCATTAGAATTTTTTAAGAAATATCAATTGGTTGTGTTTAATAATAAAATTTAATTAATTAATTAAGTCCAACAATACAATTAAGGAAGTAGGGGAATAGGCAAATGTATATAAAGGAAGTACTTTTCCACTTATAGTTGTCTTGATAAAGCCTGGGAGAGCCCGGGCGAAAGCGCTTGACAACATTTCTTCTTCTCAGTTTTGAAGAGCTGTTTTTATCTGTGGATATAAAGTGGAATAAAGGAGTCTTTTGAAGTACATTATCTGTTTCCAGGTCCTTGTGATTGCTCTGGTCGTGAGCTGTTGTTTACTGGTTTATCGTGCTTTTTTTACTGATTTGCACCCTTTGGGAAACTGCAAACCAAGTTCAATAAAACATTTCTTAAGAGTTGACCCAGTAGTAAGGGATCTGGGAGTCTATGTAGACAGCAATCTGGACTTTGATCAGCATGTAGCTAAGATAGTGTGAAAATCCTTCTATAATCCAATTATAGGTAAGGGGATGGCATCCAGGTTCAAGGAAGCTATAGTACCACTCTGCTTGGCCCTCATCAGACTTGTATACAATGCCCCATTTGTCAGTACCACTCTGCTTGGCCCTCATCAGACTTCTCATTGTATACAATGCCCCATTTGTCAGTACCACTCTGCTTGGCCCTCATCAGACTTCTCATTGTATACAATGACCCATTTGTCAGTACCACTCTGCTTAGCTCTCATCAGACTTATCATTGTATACAATGCCCCATTTGTCAGTAGCACTCTGCTTGGCCCTCATCGGACTTATCATTGTATACAATGCCCCATTTGTCAGAAGCACTCTGCTTGGCCCTCATCGGACTTATCATTGTATACAATGCCCCATTTGTCAGTACCACTCTGCTTGGCCCTCATCGGACTTACCATTGTATACAATGCCCCATTTGTCAGTACCACTCTGCTTGGCCCTCATCAGACTTACCATTGTATACAATGCCTCATTTGTCAGTACCACTCTGCTTGGCCCTCATCAGACTTACCAGTGTATACAATGCCCCATTTGTCAGTACCACTCTGCTTGGCCCTCATCGGACTTATCATTGTATACAATGCCCCATTTGTCAGTACCACTCTGCTTGGCCCTCATTGGACTTATCATTGTATACAATGCCCCACTTGTCAGTACCACTCTGCTTGGCCCTCATCAGACTTATCATTGTATACAATTCCCCATTTGTCAGTACCACTCTGCTTGGCCCTCATCAGACTTATCATTGTATACAATGCCCCATTTGTCAGTATTACTCTCCTTGGCCCTCAGACTTATCATTGTATACAATGCCCCATTTGTCAGTACCACTCTGCTTGGCCCTCAGACTTATCATTGTATACAATGCCCCATTTGTCCGTACCACTCTGCTTGGCCCTCATCAGACTTATCATTGTATACAATGCCCCATTTGTCAGTACCACTCTACTTGGCCCTCATCAGACATATCATTGTATACAATGCCCCATTTGTCGGTACCACTCTGCTTGGCCCTCATCAGACTTATCATTGTATACAATGCCCCATTTGTCAGTACCACTCTGCTTGGCCCTCATCAGACTTACCATTGTATACAATGCCCCATTTGTCAATACCACTCTGCTTGGCCCTCATCAGACTTACCATTGTATACAATGCCCCATTTGTCAGCACCACTCTGCTTGGCCCACATCAGACTTATCATTGTATACAATGCCCCATTTGTCAGCACCACTCTGCTTGGCCCTCATCAGACTTATCATTGTATACAATGCCCCATTTGTCAGCACCACTCTGCTTGGCCCTCATCAGACTTATCATTGTATACAATGCTCCATTTGTCAGCACCACTCTGCTTGGCCCTCATCATAGGTGCATAGGTTCATACTAGGCTATCTGCCCTGGGGCAATTATAAGCCTAGCCCAATTTTGTTTGGCTTACGCTACCCCTTGATTTGAGTATACTGAGCCCTTTTTACGGTTTAGTTTACTGTGCCTCTGTCTAATAGTGACATGGAAGTAATCCCTGGGACAAACCTACGATCCCCCATCCACTCATCAAGATTCTTCTTGAAGAGATTCAGTGAGGTGCTCTGCCTAACATGAATTGGGATTCTATTCCAGAGAGAAGGGAGCCTCTGTGTTATGAATCTGTCCCTCCAGCAAGTCCTATTTATTTCTGTTCTGAGGTTCAAGTCCCTTGAGTGTGTGGCTCTAAGGGATTTAGATTTACTGAGTTGGAGCATGTCCATTAATTCTGGATTGGACATAGCTTTATATGTCAGGCATAGATTGCCTCGAAGTAGGCGGTATGCAACTGAGTAGAGCTGGAGTTTTTTTAACCGAGCAGCATATGGCATCTGTTTGAGTCCCTTGATCCTCTTGGTGAGGTACTTTTGGGGTCTTTCTAATTGCTGCAGGTGTCGGGTAAGGTACATCCCAAAAGGGGCACTGTATTCTATGATGGGCCTGATGAGGGATGAATAAAGGGGCACGATTACCTCTCTTGATCTAGATGAGAATCCTTTCATGATGAGGTGGGCCATGTCGAAGGTCTTTCTAACCACTTTGGCAATGTGGTTGTCAAAGGAGAGATTGCTATCAACTTGGGTCCCCAGATCCCTAATTACTTTCTCTGTACTTAATGGTTTACCGCCTATGTGGTAGTTTGTGGGCACATTGTTTTTGCCAAAGGGTATGACTATACACTTTTTGTCATTTAGCTTTAGACCATGGCTCTGGCACCAGTTATCCGTCTCTGTAAGACCTTTTTGAAGGATGTTTGTATCAGCTGGAGAGTTGATTATGGCGCCCAGTTTGCAGTCATCTGCGAACTTGGTAAGCCATAGTCCTCCCATGTTGGCCTGTACCTCGGAAAAGTATATACCGAACAAGAGCGGTCCCAGGACAGAACCTTGTGGGACACCACTTGTGACTGGTTTCGAGTCTGACATGGCTCCAGCAACTCTCACTCTGCGGGTTCTGTCTTTGAGCCAGTTTGCGACCCATCTTGTGACATAGGGGTTTATATTTAAGCTGGATAGCTTATCTATGATGCCCGTGTGGGGTATTGTGTCATATGCCTTTGCTAGGTCCAGATAGGCTGTGTGGACTATCTTCCCTTCATCTATGGCTTTGGTGACTGTTTCAAAGAAGTCAACCAGGTCCAAAGGCAGGATCTGCCCTTGACAAAGCCTAATTGGGTAGGATCTAGTGTCTGTAGGTCTCCGATGTCTTTGTTTATGAGCTCCATGATGATCCTCTCCATAGCCTTGCAGACTAAGCTAGTCAGGTTTATGGGGCGATAGTTTCCAGGGTCCATGGAGGCTCCCTCCACCTTTGTGGAGTGGGACCACTGTTGCTGTATGCCATTCTGTGGGCACATATCCTGTAGTAAGGCTGAGATTGTACAGCTGTTTTATTTGAGGGATTAGTTCTTCTTGGAGTCCATGTAGGACGCAACCCGGGACGCTGTCTGGTCCCATGGAAGAAGTGTTTTTTGCTTTGGAGAGGGCAGCCTTCACCTGAACATCAGATATGTTTGGGAGGCAGCCCCCTTCTGGGATAGACACTTGCTCTTTTAGGGGGGAGGGGGTGGAGAAGTTTGCACTGAACCTGTCTGCCAGGATATTGGCGATGTCTGTGGGTTCAGTGTATTTTTTGTCATTTAGAATCAACTCAGAACAAGTGTGGGAGTTGTAACCCAGGTTCCTAACATAACTGAAAAAAGCCTTATGATTATCTTTAGTGTCCTGTGCAATTTTTCTCTCAAAGCTGGCCTTGGAGGATTTTATGAGGGATCGTAATTTTTTGCTAGTACTGATTAGAGATGCCTTCCCTATTAGGGATTTTGCTCTATCATGTAGTATCTTCCTCCTTCTATTGTACAGTCTATTTATGGCTGGGTTCCACCAAACTGGATGCCTGCCTTTGGATGATTGGGTCTTGGTTTTGTTTGGGATAGCATGATCCATGCATTCCTGGAGATGTCCGTAGAATGCGTTTATATAGGATTCTGCAGTTTGGGCCGTAGTTTCCACTGGCCCTGGCGCCTTGAAAGATTTCACTTCAGTTTTGAGAAGTGAGAAGTTTGCTTTTGAGAAGTTTTTCACTGTGGTTTTCTGGGTTGGGGGTGGGGTCGGGATGTGGATATCCAGTGAAATTAATTTATGGTCTGATCTTACCAATGAAGGATATACTTCTGGCATGGAGCATAGACTCCCCATGTTGGTAATGATTAGGTCTAGTATGTTATCCCCTCTTGTGGGAGTGGTGACTAGTTGTTCCATAGCATTTGAGTTTATAATTTTATAATTTCCAGGAACCTTTGGGCTAAGGTGCTGGGGCTGGAGTAGTGCTCCCAGTCTATGTTCGGGTAGTTGAAGTCACCCAGTATAATGGTGTTCGGAGAGACCTTCATGTTCTCCAATGTTTTCAGGAAAGCCAAGTGAGATTCCTGACTTTGAGAGGATGGTCTGTAGGATGCTATAAACTGAAAAGCAGTTTTGCCCACTGTTAGTTGCACATGGATGGTCTCCGATACTTCATGCAATGCCACTAACCTGGAGGTGTGGATATCCTTGATAAATATGGAAACTCCCCCTCCTTTTGTGGTTCGGTCTGGGTTTTGGGGCCGAAAAGCATGATATGAGGTATAACCTGGTAGTGCTGGGGTGCTCTCTGGAGCCTTGAACCAGGTTTCTGTCACTGCACAGATATCGATGTCCTCCATACTGATGAGAGCTTCGAGTGCATGCATCTTGAGGTTAAGACTTCTGGCATTTAGCAGCATTACCCTTAGTTTCTTGTTCCTTGTGCTGTCTATGGAGGTGGGTTTGACTTTTGAGCCTTGCCTAAAAAAGGCACTATGGGGGTGGCCAGAGCCTTTGCCAGTATCCAAAAGCCCAGTGGTGACAGGTGCAAGCCATCCCTAGCAAAGCAACGTGGCTTGTCGAGCATGTCATCCCAGGCTGATAGACACTGGATCCCCTTTGAATGACACCAAAATTTTAGCCAATTGTTAAAATTGATCATTTTGTCTTTGTACTGTGGCATCATTCTAGGTGAGGGTAAGATGCTGCTCAAGGTCAGGGTCATACCGGCCTGGGCTACATGATCAGAGAGCTTCTCTATGAGACTTCTCATTGTATACAATGCCCCATTTGTCAGCACCACTCTGCTTTGCCCTCATCAGACTTATCATTGTGTACATTGCCTCATTTGTCAAGACCACTCTGCTTGGCCCTCATCAGACTTATCATTGTATACAATGCCCCATTTGTCGGCACCACTCTGCTTGGCCCTCATCAGACTTACCATTGTATACAATGCCTCATTTGTCAGCACCACTCTGCTTGGCCCTCATCAGACTTATCATTGTATACAATGCCCCATTTGTCAGCACCACTCTGCTTGGCCCTCATCAGACTTATCATTGTATACAATGCCCCATTTGTCAGTACCACTCTGCTTGGCCCTCATCAGACTTATCATTGTATACAATGCCCCATTTGTCAGCACCACTCTGCTTGGCCCTCATCAGACTTATCATTGTATACAATGCCCCATTTGTCAGTACCACTCTGCTTGGCCCTCATCAGACTTATCATTGTATACAATGCCCCATTTGTCAGTACCACTCTGCTTGGCCCTCATCAGACTTATCATTGTATGCAATGCCCCATTTGTCAGTACCAGTCTGCTTGGCCCTTATCAGACTTATCATTGTATACAATGTCCCATTTGGCATCTGTCTAACTAGGCACCAAGTCTTGCAACACATGGAATGCATGCAAATATTTCTCACCAGGAGAGTTCAGGGAATTAATACCCTGTCCAACAATGATCACCTAAAATCTCTGTCTGTATATTCAGTCTCCTAAAGGCTGCTGAGAGAAAATGTTTACTTGATTTTCAGGGCTTCTTCAGGCCCAGCTCTGATGGATCTGTTGCACATGTATAAAACAAACAGCACCAGAAACACTAGGGATTTGAACTTCACTTGTGACATTAAACAGAATGTGCTGGAGAGACATATACGTGTCCAAAGGATTCCTGCACTATGGAATAGGCTGCCCATCCATGTAACTCTGAGTTGATTAAACATTAACAACTGGATGGGAAATTGTAAATTTACCTCCGTCTTCACCCTTCCAGAGGGCATTAGTAAGAAGAGTATTATCCTAACTACCCCCCTACAAATTCTTAGTTACCTCCCTAGTAACATGTCTCACCTCCACATAGATGCCCAAGATTCTCAGGATTCAAATTGTTTGGGTTGCGTGGCTAGGCTTATAAGGGCCATAGTGGCTATAGTAACAACCTATGAATCAATTTTGATTATCCCAGAAATGCTTGGCCCATATACAGTTAGAATGGTGAAATCCAGCCACTCACCAAAGCTGCCACACCACCTTCAGTCGATCTAGGAGCCAATTAATTCCCATGACAAGAAAACAGAGCCACAATAAAGTTCGGCAACAGAGAAGAAACATGGTTGCTAAGGCACACAGAAATACAAATAACCAGATCCTAGGCAGTTTTTACCATCATCCACACAAATCCACAATAGGAAGAGACCCCAAGTTGAATGGAATGACAATGCAAATTCAAATTTCAAACAAATCAGTAAATAGCAGAAGTAATAAGTTAACCTTTGCTGTCTTCAGACTCCATTGGGAACTGGTAAGGCCAAATTTCAAGTACAGTCTATTTCTTTGGAGGATAGACAAGATACATGGACTTGAGGCTGTTGGGAAGACTCTAGATCAAAGTCACCTGAAAAGTGAAACACGGAAGAGAGAAGAGCAGAAACTAAAGTAGTGAGGAGTTGTTCTCACTAGATGATCTAAGAGACAGATGTGATATGATGCTGATGCACAAGGTCTTCTTAGGAAAACAAAAAAGGATAATTTTGAACATGGAAGAAAGCGGGGGGATTGGTGGGATGCATGCAACAGATTGCGGAGTCCACCCATTCTCTGTATCTCTTAAGATACTTCTTGACAGAATGGGTTGTAACAAGGATATAGGGACTCTCCAAACTCTGGATCTCACACAGTTTGGTTTTGTGAAGGGTAGGTCATGCCTGCTCAACTTGGTCGACTTCTTCGAGTCAGTCACCAGATCTGTGGGTGAAGGCAAGGTGGTTCATACAGCCTGCCTTGATCTGGCCAAGGCTTTTGATACCATTCCCCACTCAGGAATCACAGAAAAACTCACTAAGCTAGGCATCAACTCCTATATCACTAGGTGGGTTGCAAACTGGCTCACAGATGGAATCATCTAAGTCAGACTGCTGACCACTCATGAGTGGAGTCCCATGGGGATCAGTCCTGGGTCCTCTCCTGTTTGGTATCTACTTCTCAGAAGTCCAGGCCAACACAAAGGGACTCTGGTTGAGAAAGTACGCAGACGATTGCAAGTTGGGAGCCATTATTAACTCCCCAAGTGATGTTGACACCCTACAGAAAGGCCTCACTGAGACCAACGACTGGTGTTAGAACTATGGCCTTAAGCTCAATGCCAAAAAATGTGTCGTCATCCTCTTTGGGAAAAACCCAGTTCCCATGAATTACCACATCGACGGTAGTCCACTAAACACAGAAGATGTTATAAGAGATCTGGGAAGACAGGTTGACAGCAATCTCTCTTTTGACCACCACATTGCCACTGTGGTCAGAAAGTCCTTCTATGTGGCACATCTCATTACTAAGGGTTTTGCAACTAGGAAGAAAGAGGACATTGTCTCCCTCTACTCTTACCTCATTAGGCCAATCATCGAGTACAATGCCCCATTTGGCATGTACCTCACTAGACACCTGCAACAACTGGAGAGGCCTCAAAAGTATCTCACAAAAAGGATCATAGGCCTTAAACACTTGTCCTATATGGACAGACTCAAAAAACTCCAACTATTCTGTTTCATATTGCCTACTTAGAAACTATCTCTGCTTGACTTACAAAGCCATGTCTGACCCATCTCTGTTAGAAATGCTACATCTAAAAAAAATGCCAATCCCTCTTCACCAAACACTCTAGAGACCTCAACCTCATTACCACAATCAACAGAAAGTGCCGGAGGGACAGGTTCATGACCCAGAGACTGCCCATACTATGGAATAGACTTCTCATACATGTCAAGCAGAGCACCTCAATGGCCCTCTTCAAGAGAAAACTTGATGAGTGGATGGATGGGAAATAGAAAATTCACCCCGTGGATCACTCCAGTGGCTCTGCTTGACAGAGGCACTGGGAACTGAAGGTAGAGTGGCACGATGTCAGGGTAATCCTATGGACTAGACTTGTAAAGGCTACAGGGCCATTAGCCTTAGTATACACCTATGAACCTATGGAATTTATTACCTCATTCCCTCCAGTGCAGCTCTTTTGAGTGTGTACCTCTAACTCCCAGTGGTTGTGGCTTGGGCCTTTAAAAATGAAGTTATCACCTTACATTTCAAACAAATACTCATATCTCTGGACCCATAAGTGTTTCTAGAAAACTGTAAATGACAGACTTAAGTTAATCTTTACATCAGTGACATTCATTCAGTTTGATGCTTTAAACTGGATTTTATAAGCTATAATAAAGGCTGTGAATATTAAATTTTTAACGTATCAACAGATTATGATATCTCAGTAACCATTCAAGCAAGACACATACTGCCAGCAGGATTTTCTTCATACAGCTGTGAGCTTTCACATGAGGCTATGTCATTCTGTGTGTGTTAACTGAATGATGAAATATTTAAAGAAATATGACAATTTTTACAATATAAATAAACAGTATACAAATAATATTGAATATCTTTTTAGCTGCATTAGACAGAGGTCAAATATCAATACAAATGTGTTTGCCATCATGTATGCTTTAAGATGAAATCTTCTGATACCTTGGACATAACGTGGTTTTAGAAATATTAATGCATGTATGAACAAGCAATATTTGACACTTAGAGACATCAGTTAGGAGGTAACTACAGAAACGCCTGGTAGCCCACTCAGCTGTAATGAGTTAACACAATGGGTTGTATTGAGGAAATTCAGACACATTCGAAAGAGCTTCTGACAACTGAGCAAACATAATTCCTAAGCTATTTTTTTTTACAAAGCATGAAAGGAATGTCTACTACTGAGAAGCCCAGACTGACTAGTTAGTCACGCTTTTTTGTTTTATGTGAGGAGTGTACTTTCATTTATGATGATACACTTTGCTAACGTCTAAAGGACTTTAATCTTTAAACTACAATTTCAGGATTGAAAATAGGATAAAACTTTTTGCAAATTACTTTCTTCTTGAAAAAAATTCACATAATATATGCAAAATCTAAAGTCCTTCAGGTAAAACTTGTACTGGAATGCTGAGCAGGTGATGGACAATCTGTGTAAGGTAAGTTTACTGATCAAAACTTCAGCAGTTGTTGACTTAATATCTAACAGGCAGGTCAATTTGTCTTTTGTATAAGCACTGATGTTTTGCTGGCTGGATTAGTCCCACTAGGCATAGTTACTTTCATGAGAGATCCAAGGTACAATATTTAAATTGACAAAGGCTAGGCTTATATAGGCCCCAAGGCCGATAGCCTAGTACCTACCTATGAACCTAAGGTAAATGTAGAAGGAGAACTTGTGAAGTAATTTCCTAGCATTTGAGAATTTGTGTGTGTGTGTGTGTGTATATGTCTGTGTGTAAATATATGTAAATACTTTTTCTCTTATGAACAGTTTGTATTGTTATTTGTTTAATGAACTCAGTCTCCTTATTGTTTTATGTATCTTTAAGTGGTAAATTAAAATTATGTTTCCTTTCTCTTTTTTCATTTATAACATGGGATGTTGTATCTCACCTGAACTAAAACCACCTGAGGCAGATGGGATATTGGTTTAATATCTCATATACAAAAACAGCACCCATAGCAGACTTTAGGCACCAGTGAACCCTGCAGTTACTGGGGCGCCAAACCACAGTAAGTTATTTTATCATAATATTTAGTAACATATCTATCAAACCAGTAAAATGCTAGTACAGCAATTGTGTGTACTTAGTAAACCAGCTGGGTAACAATAGCTCTGAAAGATATCTCTGGTTATAGGAACAGTCTTCACAGTTCCATTAAATATTTTAACACAGACAGTCCCCTGGTTTACGCTGCAAAAAGTGAAATCTATGTAAATTAAATATCTTAAATCAAGGAAATGATGCCTGTTTTTTTGTTTGACAATATTTTTCTACTTTTTATGTAAGAGAAGTTTGCTTGCTTCAAGCCATTTTGTCCTTAATTATCATAATAAGATTATTTAACTTGTTACTGAGATTTTATCACTGATTCTAAGTAAACAAATGCTTAAAACTAGAACTATACAATTTATAGCCATGCTCAAACATACATAATTGTTTTTTTGTAGTCAGAATTTCTTATTTCAAGTATCTTTTTCTTTCATCTCTTAATTAATTTATTGCAAATATTCAAATAGCACAACATGTCTTAAGAACAGGCTTATCTGTTCAGTCAGCCTTTATTGATGTTAGATATTTGAAAAATAAAGTTTGCCATTCATCTGGTCATCATGAACACAAGCAGAAATAATACAACATTTTATAGGTGCCTTTCAAGCCAATTAAGGAGCATCTTAGAAATATACATGTGTACTTAAAGTAAAACATTTGTTTAAAAGTCATTAAACAGCACAAGTACACAAATAATATTATAATCTCCACAAATAGCAATGCAGTCTGTGATAATAAAGGATACAACTGCTTCTGATTCTGATGATATAAAGAACATGTGGTTTGGATGGTGGTGTCATCAGAACATGCAAACAAAGCATTTCAACCATTTGTAGCTACATTTCTCAATTTTTATTTGAGCATAATAACTTTGCACACTGTTTTCTTGTTTGAAATATCCTTAGGACAGCACAGTGCTGATGGGGTTATCACTCATGCTCCCACCACAGAGGGTTTGGGTTCAAATCCCATGTGGGTGGAGTTTTAATGTTGTCCCCATGTTCGCGTGGGTTTATTCCAGGTACTCTGGTTTCCTCCCACAGTCCATGGGAGGTTAGCTGAATTAGCAATGTGAAATTGACTGTGTGTATGGTGTGCAAGTGAGTGTTGTAGTCTGTGCCCTGCGATGAGTTGATGCTTTGTCCAGGGTAAACCTTGCCCAGTGCCCTATGCCCTCTGGAGATGGGCTCCAGATCACTGTGACCCCAAAATGGGAAAAAGCATTTTTTGATAGTGTGTGTGTGTAATATCCTCAGTAGCAATCGGTGTAAATTGAGATTCTTTATATCTGGGATCACACTGAGTCATTTGAACTCTTGTACATTCTATTACACCCCCAAGATAATATTTCATGTGTACAAAAGTTTGGCTGTTGTGAGTTGTGTAATAACAGATAAAATCAACCAGCTTTTCAGCATCTGCAAACTCAGTGGCCTGTGCAAGGTGTGATCTGATAAGCCATGATGTTTCTGTCAAAGCAAATAGTTTGAAATGGTTGATATTCCAAAAATAAAAACTAGAATCAACAAGAAATATGTTTCAAACAATTCCAAATTCTGGCATATTCTCATTCTGTACTTTGGCAAAGATCATGTACTTCTGAGTTATGCGTTTATTACTAGTTATGACAAGCCTCGAGTGATACAGCATGGTTTACCTCACTTAAACCAAAGATGTCCCCCAGTTTTCCTTGTAAATATTGCAGATCTTTCACCTCAGATACAGATCCCATCTCCCTTTTACTTGAACAAACGGGGTGCACTGAGCACTCAACGTTTTTACAGCTTTCATATATTTGGTTATGTTTCATCACTTGCAAATATTTTTTAAATTGAGTTTGGAGACCCATTGTTTAAAGAAACAATGTTTAGACTTGAAGTGCATACACATATGTCTGTCCATTGGGACCAATGATTTTATTTGTGATGGTAAATGCATCATATAATGCTGTTTAGGTATATTGGTACAGTCTGGAAAAAGCTCCTTCCAGTGCTTTAAATGATTTTCAGTGAGCAACATTAACCTAGACACAGTTGCAGTAGTAACAACAGGTGCAAATACTGTTTGTACAGTTTCCTACTAGGTCAATTATCAGTTAAATATATTCACTGACCGTTAAAACTCTCCAAAAGAAGTGGCAATATCCTTAGCAACAAAAGCATTTGCCCTGATGACTGCTTTAGTTTACCATCAGTTGAGGACAATGTACTTAATGAAATTGTGGACGGACGATCTCTAAATCTAGAGGAGAATAAGGGAACCCAAGAATAGCAGAACTCAGAGAGTCCAGATCAATCTGTCCTGACTGTACAAGATGATTCAAAACACATTTGAGTTCTAATGGGCAACACCCTCCAGAAATATATGCGTAATGTCTTGTGGAGTTTGTTGTATGATATCAAAGGCTGGGAATACCTTGCTCCTTCTACTGATCCCATATGTTGTTTTCAGGCTGTTGGGAAGTAAGTCTGACTTCATCACACTGTTTGACATGTTTCTCTAATGTCCTTTTAGTGTCTGCATCCTCACTGAAGTGCAACTGCATGTCCTCAACAGAACATTCACAGTGCCTGCACTTACTGTAGGCCATAGGCACCAGAAGCTGTTAAAGACTGGGGGGAGGGGGTGACAGGGGCACTTAGTGAACTAAAAAGGGTAAATTTTTTATAACTATTTGCTACCAGAACATAGGTTCACTTGGAGGACCTTTTAAGCTTAGCCAATTCCCTTTTGGTGCTTGAATTAACATTTTCTGATTGGTCTTATCTATCCCCATGGCTGATAATTGTATATTAGCCCTAGCAAGAACAACTGTGATCATACCACAGATAATTTGAGGGGGCCATGTAATGGATGCAGCATTTAGGAACTGCCTCTATCCATTAGTGGCATGAGCGGAAATCCTGGAGTACATTTTCTATTACCCATCCGTAGATCCAAGTTGCATTTGAATATGGATGGATGAGCTTTGCTTTATTTTTATGGATAGTCTGTTTCAGAACAGTGGTAGTCTCTGTGATATATATATTCATCTCTCCACAACATTCAGTTTAGATACCTGGACTGAGTATTTCTGATGCCATTTGACTTGCTGATGTTCAGTAGGTCCATCTGTATTGTGTTGGAGGATGCTTTGTATGCCAGACATGTCACCTCTAAGCACTCTGTAGGATACTGAGTATAGTAATAAATCTTTGAAGTGGTCAATGCAAAACCTATTGTTTAGGACTTGTATCCTTTTAGTAAGGTATCTTTGAAGGTATTCCAATTGTTGCATGGGGCTGGACAGATACAGGCCAAAGTGGGCATTATACAAAATAATTGACATAATGAGAGCTTTGTAAAGGGGGGCAATTACATCTAGTCACAATCAATTTGTTTATAAGCTGTGTAATATAGAAAGGCTTTCTTATGACTCTGGGCACATGTTGGTCAAAAGTTAGGTCACTGTACACACAAGTTCCTAAATGCCAAACAATTGGATCAGTTCTCAGAGGGCATTGTCATGATTTTGACACCAGTTATTATTTGGGACAAACCTTCCTGCATGATGGTTAAGTCATTTGTAGATTTAATAACTTCTCTTAGCTTGCAGTCATCTCAAACTTAGCTGGCCAAAGTTCTTTGATATTTCCTTTTACTTTTGAGATGTATATGCCAAACAGAAAACATCACAGCACTGAACCCTGGGGGACTCCACTGGGGACTGGTCTCTTTCCCTGTTTTAATCTCCTGCATCCTGTGAGCCAAGCTGGCAATGCAGCTGGTGATGTAAGTGTTTGCTCCTACATTATTCATCTTTTGCACTGCACCTGGGTAGGGGATTGTGTCAAAAGGCTTGGCCAGGTCAAGGTAATATGGTGTGAACTGTTTTACCTTCATCCATTGCTTTGGTAACAACAGTAAAGCTTACAATTTGCCCATGATTGTGAGCCTTTCACACTTTCCTCTGGGCTGTTTTCAAACACATTTTAGGGCCATGCATACACGTATGCATTCCTTGATTCACCTTCCTGATTGCATTAAATTATATTCCTTGTATAATACAGCACACTTGTTAGACTTAAGTTATAAACATTTTTCCAGTAGGCAATGAAGCAAAATGCATGCACCAATAATGAAAAAACTGCCCTATTCAGAATATTTCCATCATAAAGGTCTACTTCTACACACAACTGCATTTTAAATTTGTTTGAACATTTTTCCAGTAGACGATGAAGCAAAATGCATGCACCAATAATGACAAAACTGCCCTATTCAGAACATTTCCATAACAGTCTACTTCCACACACAACTGCATTTTAAATTTATTGTTTGAACATTTTTCCAGTAGGCAATGAAGCAAAATGCATGCATCAATAATGACAAAACTGCCCTATTCAGAACATTTCCATGATAACAGTCTACTTCCACACACAACTGCATTTTAAATGTATTGTTTGAACATTTTTCCAGTAGGCAATGAAGCAAAATGCATGCACCAATAATGACAAAACTGCCCTATTCAGAACATTTCCATGATAATAGTCTACTTCCACACACAATATATAAATACAGAATCACAGGAGTGTAAGCCATGGGCATGTTGCACAGCTTCTTGAAATTATTTTCAATTGGGGGGGGGCAAAAGGCCAAATACCAGGGACACATTTTAAACATTGCATGTATAATTTTGGAAAGTTGCTTGCATAAAATGTTGTGTTACCACCATGCATTTCACTGCCAAGTCTTGAACCCAGAAACCTGTGCACTACAGTCAGAGCAACATACCATTAAGGTAAACCAGCAGTTTCTTGAAAAACAGGAAGGCAAACTTAAATGGCTATCATATCATTTAGTGAATTCAGTTCTCACTTCTCACCATAGCTCTCAACCTCTTAGAACAAAAATACAGAACAAAGCCAATAATGGGGGAATACAGCCCCAAAATAGGGACATATTTCAAATACTGATTTTATAACCTTAGAAAATTGCTAGAAGTAGAATACCTATGGTGGTGCAGCGGTAGCATTGTTGCCTCACAACCAGAGGTTCTGTGGTTCGATTCTCAGCTGGAGTGCGGGGAGTGCCTTCTGTGTGGAGTCTGCATATCCTCCCTGCGGTTGGGTGGGCATTCGAAAGACATGTGTAAATGGGTGTGTCTTCGTTGAAGGTTGGATGTCGAGCTGGCACCTTGGCATTCGTGAAAATCTACTGCCAATCATTAGCGGACCAAAGTTCCACTGTGGCGACCCCTAACCAGGAAAAGCTGAAAGACAAACAACAAGAAAATTGCTAGAATATAAGGTTTTACCACTCCTGCAAACCAGAGGAACAGAACAAAAATGTGAGGCATAAATTCACAAGTGATGGTGGCTAGGGACTTTAGGCTCCTTTTACCTGTACCCAAGGTACAGGGTTTGAGCCAGATTACCTCTAGCCACCAGATGTATCCTGCTGGGGGCATTTACACACACACACACACACACACACACACACACACACACACACACACACACACACACACACACACACACACACACACACCAGTAGTGTGCACTCACTCCACAGCACACACCAGTAGTGTGTACTCACTCCACAGCACACACCAGTAGTGTGTACTCACTCCACAGCACACACCAGTAGTGTGTACTCACTCCACAGCACACACCAGTAGTGTGTACTCACTCCACAGCACACACCAGTAGTGTGTACTCACTCCACAACACACACCAGTAGTGTGTACTCACTCCACAACACACACCAGTAGTGTGTACTCACTCCACAACACACACCAGTAGTGTGTACTCACTCCACAACACACACCAGTAGTGTGTACTCACTCCACAACACACACCAGTAGTGTGTACTCACTCCACAACATACATCAGTAGTGTGTATTCACTCCACTCTGCAATGAAATCTAAATCCTGTTGTTCCCACTTCAGCATCTGTCCACTCCACTCTGCAATTACATTGTCATTCCTGCCCTACAGCAGCTAATCCGCTCCATTATTCTGGAAATTAAATCCTGTTTCTGCAGGCAGCAGATTCTGAAATCTGTTCCCACTCTCAAAAACAGCCGAAAATAGGTGCGCTGACATCATCGTGGCAGAAATCTGTTCCCACTCACAAAAACAGCCGGAAATAGGTGCACTGACATCATCGCGGCAGTTGGAGGCACGGAAAACGAAAGGGGCAGAGGTATGGATGATCTGCAAAAGTGGGAGGGCTCCCCTCCCCCTGCGATCTATGATTCTGGTGCCCATGCTGTAGGCAAAGCCCCCACCCTGTTTGAACCCTGCAAGTTCATGTTGTGCGAGGGTGTCTCCACAGACAGAAATCATTGCACTGTATATTTTCTTCTCTCTGTTAACAGTTTAGATGTTAACCCCATTGTACAATATATCTATGTCTTCCTTGATTATATTCAGTATTACATCTACACCAGATTGACAGAGGTCTACTGATCTAGCCATGGCAAATAACCCGATAGCAGCCAGTTTATTCCTGTATTTTGAGTCAGACTGTAGTACACAATGAACAACTTGTTTTTAGATGCAAAGGATTCCAGCGGGTTACAGAGCTCTATTTCATATGTGTAAAGTATAATCTGCAATGCATTTGGTGTCACAGAAAATAAGAAATGTGATTTTAGAAGATCTCCATCAATAATATAATGAAAAAAAAACCTTACCTGCACCTCTGAAGATCAATTTCAATCATAGACACAATCTTTGTGTGTGATAAGAACTGTTCTAGACTTTTGATTAATTGTACATAATGAAAATATCTGTCTTTGATGAATAAGTCTCCACATTTCTTCTTGCACAAGGTTTGAGTAATTGGAAATTCCTCTGCATCCAAATAGCAAAACTGCTACTTAATAATATTGTCCTGTCAAAATGTTGTTGCAACACCAGCAAAAAGATCAATAAAATTGTCAAAAATATCCATTACATCTTTTTCAGGTTGACCTGTTGTGCTTGCTGCATGCTTCTTTAGCACTTTCTCCACCCGCTTCCTTAGGTTGTCCAAAAGTGATGATTGCTACTGTTGCACCCAGCAACAACATCAGTCATTATTTTCTGAAAATGAGAGAGAAAGGTGGATGATGTAATTGATCACGGACACCATCAGATGGGCCACTCTGGATGCATGGCAATTGCAGAACCTATTGTCTTGTATTTCAATATGCATTGGAGATTGGAGCAGCCACTGCCCACAACAAAAGCACTACAGCAACATTCCTCTCTTTGGCAGAAGCCTAAACCATATGAAGATTATCCCTTTAATGTTGAATTAAAATATCACCAACACCTTTTGTGTACATGACAGACAGATGAGGAAATATATATCTTTTCAGCATCCTATCTGTTTCAGAATAAGAGCCCTAAGGTTTCAAGGGACAAAATAGCTATGTTTGCAAAGGATTTTATACTATTGTGTCTCAAAGGGAAATTGCAAGACAGGACTGTAAGCAACAGTGCCGAAGTGGCCAATTACAGCAGTTGTTGCTGCTAGTGAGAGAGCTGAACACCTGTCATAACAGATTTGACATATTCATTACATGAGACACCAAACAGTAAGACAAACAAAGAGCTATAACCATCAAGAAGTGTGCAAAATGCTCTGCATAATGTAACTAACCAAATGCTGTTCTCTTTTCTACGATTGGTTCCTACTTGTGAGAGATGATGCTTGCCTCTGGCATTTATCACTAAAGCAGCGGCATGTGTTGCATCAAATCCTAAAGAAAGTGGAGATTTTAATGTAGTGCATATAGGGAGGACATAGCTCATGACAAGTCTAATGTTTGTCACATAAGAAGTTATATGGGGATTGAGGATCTATTGTTAAAGATTTAATCTTTAACAATAGCCCCGGAAAGTGAATACATTATTATTAGCATAGCCAATTACTTAAAAGTATGGTCCATTTCAGTCAAATGCCACAAGGTAAGTAACTTACTTGTGCTATAACAAGTCTGCGTTGGTCAATGCCCCTTTGTCCTTCACCTGAGTCATATGTATGGAGTTGCTGATCACTGATGCAGGGGTTAGATAAAAGTTGACCCCGTTCAATGTCCTGTGTACCACACATCAAAAAGTATTATTCTTTGAAACTGAGCAGTAATCATGTTTTGTTCTTATTTTGATTATTTTCATATTAATCCAGCTAGTCAGGAGAGTCATCATAATTAAAATGATTGAGTTACTGAATAACCCAGACAGACTCCCATTTGTACATCCTCCAGTTCCTGACACCATGTCTACTCCCTCTCATCTGAGCTGAGGAGGTGAAGAAAATACACAAGATTGGTTGAAGAGGTGTTTATCATATAAAATCTTTCCTTTTAGTATTGCCAGTGTAACTATGAAAAGTTTTGTTTTATGGTCACAAAACAAAAGAAAATGTGAAATTCTGACCAGCATTCAGTTGCCCAATTTAATGAATTAACTGAGTTTTTGTATGATACATGAACTGCTTTATTCCCAGTAGGTAATAAAATCTCTTAAAATTGTGATGGCACTGAGCTACTTCTTGCCGTAGTACTTGACTTTCCTCCAGTTGCTGTGCACTCGTTCTGGTATCTTCAACTAGGTGCTCAAGGTATCTTCTCTTTGTGTGATAACAGAATGAACTGTATGCTCTATATTCTTCAGTGCATCTGTCAATACTGCACATCAGCCAAAAATCAGGTGTGTAGCTGTGCAATCTATTAATATGGCTCAATAAAAGTTCCAATGAAGTACTCTTAACCGCACAGCAGATAAGGCACTGCCAAAGCATCTTGTTGCTAAAAACCAAAGGCATACATCAATTCTTCCTATTTTTCTATGTAAAAATATTGTTCCAGTATTTACTATGAGTTCATCACATCATCTAGCCACATTGGGGAGGCCTATGAATATTTTTTTTAATATATGCTATATAGTAATGTTTATGTACATAACCTGAGGTGAGTGAGGTGCACTTCATAATTAATATATCAGTTAAAAACACCTCCATTGTCAGTTGAAGTATTTCTTAGTATTTCTTAGCATTTATGATACTTAAATCACCTGTCTTTTTGAAATGGCACCTATCCATGAAAAAATATGTTTCCCACACATACCTCCCAACCTCTTAGAGCAAAAAAATCTGGACAAAACCTAAAATGATGGGGGGACAAATACGGACAGATTTAAATACTGCTCTTACAAACTTAGAAAGGTGATAGAATAATAGGTTTTACATCAGCATGAATTTTCTGAAGCATGTGGAGTCTTAAACTCAAATGTCTATCATTATTTAATGACTTCAATCCTCAGCTATTTGCCAGAAAGGAACAGATTTTAGGAGCAACACACCAAAAATATGAGGCAAAAATGTGGACATTCTGTGAAAACCTGTAGAGTTGAGAGGTATGTTCCCGTATACAGTCACCATTCAGCTGCAGTCGGGCCATTTTCACTCCTCCAAGATAGAGAGCAACACAATGAATATGAATGAGAATGGAATGGATGCATATCCAGGTATGAATAATATCACAACTACAATATTAGAAGGTAATGTCAACATTTTTTTGTTTCATTTCAGTTAGGATAATGGCAGCCCACCCACACGGCAAACATTTAATTTGTGGACGGGCAAACATTCACCGAGTGTGTGTCTGTAAAATGCCCCAAGTAGATATAACTGGTGGTTAGTATTACTCAGGCTCAAACCCTGTACCTTAGTACAAGAAGCAAGAACCTGATTCTCTACCCCTCCTACCACCTGTGTTTCAAGGACTTGAGTGCATAGCTCTCAACTGTTCAGATATTTGGGCTGTTCCTCCTGAAATTTCTGTTTTTCTAGTAAAATCAGTGAGGACTGAATCCACTAAATGACAGCCATTTCATTTTCAGGAAATGCACAATAACAAAAAAAAACTTTTATTTTAGCAACTTTCTAAGATTATGCAAGTAATATTTCAAATGTGTCCCTGGTTTTGGGCCTTTAACCCCCCACTTAAATTTTGGCTTTTTTCAGATATCTTGTGCTACAAAGCTGAGAGATACGGCTGAGTAGCAAGTGCATTTTACAAGGAGCTGAGAGCTTCAGAGGCAGAAAAGTTTAGTACTGCTTATATGCCAAGTCTGTTTACAATGTGCAATCTTTAGCTACTGATATCATTACTATTGTGCTGAAGTATTGAAAAGTATTAGTAGCACAGCAAGGAGTACACTTGCTTTTATTGCCAGAGGATGTGGGTTCTACTCCCACACATGCAGATTGAGTGCTGGTATTGTAATGCCCTTTTGATTGCTGATTATTTGGTGCATTTTAAGGAGGGATATGGTTCTGCAGTTTCTGCACTCCTGAGTGTGCCCTCCTTTATATGAAATGTCTGTTAACTATGAACCTATCAGTTTGTCAATCATTCCATATTGCAATATTAACTGCTTTCTTTTTTTTTGAACGTAACATCAGTAACTTAATTCTTTAAAGGCAGCAGGCACTGAATTTGTAGATAAAACACTGAAATGTTAAGTTCTTTGCCAGTAGCAACCTCTTACATTTCTTTTTAATGTAGAATTATTCAGATGATTTTTACTTCTGCAGAGATTGTTCTTACTGACTGTGATATTGGTGGATTGTAATTACAGATGTGTCCTTTTATGTTTAAAATTTTCTGAAATGACTAGTTTTGTCATTGGTTTCTACATTTTGTTTCATTGCTTACTGAAAGAATATTCAAAACTATTAATTTAAAACGCATTCTAACAAGTGGTGTTGTATTATACAAGGAATGTAATTTAATACAATCAGGAAGGTGAATCAAAGAACACATATGGGTATGCATTGCCCTAAAATATGTGATAGGAGCCTTTGGTTTGAAAACAGCCCAAAGGTAAATGTAATCCTCCACTGGCCAGATGTACTTTCTTTGAATGTGAGTTTTAATGCAGTTTCAATGAGTTCAAGGCAGAAAAGTTTACTGGTCATGCTAAGTCTACTGTCATTGTGGGACTGTATTGTTTGTTTAGCAAATGGTGCTCAGTGTTTGTGCTATTTTATTTCAACATCTGTAATAACTGTAAAGTAAATAAAGCAGTATGCAACAGGTATGAACAGTGTTTAAGGTAACGGGGGAGAAATAGCTAAGTCATGAACATTGGAATGACTAGATAGGGGGCTGCTTTGGAGGGGTAGGGGATTGACACAAAAGGGGCTGCTCTGGGTGGCCCGATGCTGATTAGCAGTAGTTGCCATATACAAACCAATCAAAAGCTATGTAGCAGAGCCAAAGCTGTTCAAGGCTGAACAGTGGGTTCGTTTATGGTCGATTGCGAAGCATTCTGCATAATCCAGAGCACTCTGCTTCTTTTTTATGTTTTAAATGTTTGTAGACCGACAGGTATGATCGTAAAAATCCCCACAAAAGATATGTTTGATTTTGTGAGGGGGAGGGGCAAGGGGTGGCAAACTCAAAGACTGCACCAGGGAGCACAAGTAGCTATTCCACTGGGTGCTGGTTCTACCAATGGTGAGGTTCTGAGCTTGAGCACTCACACTGCAGTAGGCCGACTGCAGCTCAACCTTTTATTTATTTATTTACTTATTTTCAGTCAAAGAAGGTCAGATGGCTTTGGACCCACAACTGCTCAATGACAGGACATTCATCCATCTGACAAATTTTGCAGGGCAACACCACAAAAGAATACAAAACAGCAAAATAGCAGCTTGCAAATTTTCTCCAGACATGTAACACAAAACAGCAAATTAAGGACTCGCACACATACCTCTCAACACTCCAGATGTTCAAAGGATGCCCACATTTTTGCTTCATATTTTTGGTCTGTTCCTCATAAAATATACTGTCTATTGAAAAACTGTTAAGCACTGAAGTCACTGAATAATGACAGACATTTGAGTTTCAGAGCTCATATCCTTCAGAAAATACACGTCAATGCAAAATCTGTTATTTCACCAACTTAAGTTTATAACAGCAATAATTAAAATCCATCCCGGAATTTGGAAGTTTGCCCAGAACTCTTGCACACTATTTCCATCATTTACAGTTAAGAAAGCAGAGTCTGCAGCCAACCTTAATCATCTGGTTCAACATACGTAAGGTCAACAGAACAAGATATGCAGCAAATCCCTGCCACCTTGGCACTCCAGACACCACACTCATACCTCTCAAACTCTTACAGCAAAAAATCTGGACAAAGCCATAAATAATGGGGGGACAATGGCCCCAAAATAGGGACAATTTTTAAATGTTGCTCTTACAAACTTAGAAAGTTTATAGAATAACATGTTTTCCCCTAGCATGACTTTTCTGAAGAGAATGAAGTCCAAAATTCATTTCCTGACTTCAATCCTCAATGACATAGCAATACATTGACAGAAACTCAAAATTTTATGAGAAAAGACTAAAAATATGAGACAAAAATCTGGTCATTCTGTGAAAATCTGCACAGTTTAGAGGTATGAATATGCTCCATTTATGCAACACTAGAAATTAAAATGATTCATCCATTTCCCATGTGATAAAGCAAAGGGCAATTGCCAAGAACAGAAAAAAAATGCTCCTTGGGCCAAAGCATGGTCATTAGCGCACTTGCCAAGAACATAAAAAAATGTTACCCCCGACCAATGAATAATCATCATTAATCCAGTAAGACAGCAACAAAGTAACTTTTCAAGACTTCTCTCTCAGAATAAAGCTGCAGACTTACTTTACATAACTTCTGATATGTACGTCACAGAGTCAACAAGGGATAGGGAAGCCTGGGGGTGCTTCGCAACCTGAAAACATCAGAAATCTGGACAAAGGCCCATGAAAAGTAGGTACAACTTGCCAAAAATGTGGGTGCTGATTAACATAACATTTGCATACATAATTATGCAACCATGTCTATTCCAGTGGAATTGTGGGATAGCAACATTCAAATGCAAATTAAACAGACAAAATAGTAAACACAAAATATAACCAGAACAATAGTGTTTTATTTATATTAACATTTGAACTTGTATCAAGCTTTAAATGTGTATAAAGACTAAAATGCATTTTTCTTATAAAAATAAAATTAACTGCTACACTAATTTTGACAGGCCCTCTTCCTCTTTCTTCATTCCTATTCTTATCATTCACGTCTGGGCCCACTTTCATCATCACATTCTCCCTCACTGGTGTACGTTTCATTGTATCTGCCTTTGCCTTTCATCCCCCCATCTATTATTTCATTCTACAAATAACTGACATAGTGTACATTGCACTGAGTACACTTTTTTACAATGTGTTAACACTGCTGTTATTGCAGTACTTTCACCCTGGTAGTCATTGTGGCTGTCCGTACAATTTCGAGCATGTTTGCCCGTAGACAAACTTGTATGTGTCCACTTTCTAAGTTCATGCTGCTCTGCATGGTTTCCTGACTGGCAACACTGTTGCTGACCACAGAGCATCACTTGTATTCATGTAAGTGAGATGAATGGCATGCACATGCGATTAGCACTGGTGTTCATCACGCCAACATGTAAACTCCGTGTAGGATTCAGGTGAAGCCTACACAAAATTTATTGAAACCCCAGGATAGTAAAATTATGTTAAAATATATTATTAAAGAAATGTAATTTTTGTTGCTTTCATCTTTAAGACAGGACTTAAAGTAATATGCTTGTTTAATCCAGGTGCTCAGGAGGCATAGAATTTAAGATGCCTAAGTAACTCCCTATATTCAAGATGAATATCCCATGCCTCTCCCCTTACATTGTAAAGAAAACACACCCAAAACTTGGTTTCCCCTATAGAGTCAAAGAATATAAATCTGACAATGCAAGAAAACATCGCTACCTCCCTTTTACTCGATTCTACTCAGCACCAGTTCTTCCCAATTTACAACTGACTCAACAACATAAATTAGAGTGATGCTATGACAAAGTAGCTAGATGTATTGCCTTCAGAGAACTTCACTGGCTTGAACTACCTCACTACCTAACTCACTCTCATCTTCCACTCAACCACAAGCTTATCCATGATCCAGAAGCCTGCCCATCCCTAAACAATCTTTTAAAGCTATACAACGCCTCTTGATCTCTCTGCACAGGTGACAAACTACTAAATATAACTAAAAAGTTTTATGCTTTGTAAAACAATTCTCTGATATTTAAGAGAAAAATTCTATGTAATGGGCCTTGTGCCCAGTCAGAATTTCTTCATAAACAAAAATAATCAATCAATCAATCAATCAATAAATAAATAGGAAGCTGCTTTCATGGTATAGAAGAAAAAGATCAAAGGCAAAGCTGCAACACATCCACCATACAACAGGGTATAAGTTCCAAAACAGTGAGATTATTCTGGTACCTCGGCTTTTCGCCTTCTAAGGAACAAATTAGCATAACAATGTACCCAATATACATATATATATATATATATATATATATATATATATATATATATATATACACACATATGTGTGTGTGTGCTCAAATACTGACAATTATGTGATTATTCAGTTACTACAATGATATAATCCATATTACTGGGATTTGATTTTTAGGGCATACGTCAGTGGAGCTAACCAAAGAAGGGGAGAAAATATGATGTTTACCTACTCACCCTTCTCAGGGTCAGGGGGAAGGATGTGTGTCTTTGCAGCATACATCTCCTCAAGGAGATTAGAGACCTGATAAGAGGAATCTACTTGTACAGGGCAGGGCTGCTCATAAGTACATCATCCATGGATTTAATTAACTTTACTACACCACACCAAATGCATTCTTACCTTTTAGGTACTGTATAAAGGCATGTACACTGGAAACTGGTAGAGGTTAAGAAGAAAACATCACCTTTAATGGCCGTATGGCAGTTGTGCTAGCAGCTGGTTAGAGCAGGAAAAAAAAGAAAACAGCAAACAACCCTTCGCCCAGCACTCTCTCATGAGAGAGGTTGATTTACATAGTCCTACCACACATTTTATACAAAAATTGTGGAGAACTACTGCAAACTTGTATAACTCATTTCCAAGCAAGCAGCAACAATTAGCAACAACTACTGTATTGCTGCTTCACACTACACTATCGGTCGGTCAAACATTTACAGTAATTGGAGTGCACACATACTACATGCATTTTAAAAGGCAAACAATTTCTGTTGCAGAGTTTTGTCACAGTTATGAACAGCATGAGTAGTAAGCAGAATCATCCTGTTCATAATTCTTACAAAATTCTACAACAGAAGTTGTTTGCCTTTTAAAATGTACGCAGTGCATGGCACCCCACCAATTACTGTAAATACGTGACCAACAGAGGTTGTTACTCTCTTACCTTGTTGAGGAGAAGGTAAATTTCCTCAATCTGTGAGACAGCAACCTATGGATAGTGGACAGACAAGGGTAGGCACATTGGACAGGTGTGTGGTCAGTCTCCGACATCAAGTCAGAGTTCTTGGACTGGCCACTGTGTGCAAAACATTTGGTAGCTGCTACTGTGGTTGTGCTACCTGCTGCTGGCTTCTATTTTCTTCTGAATTTGATTCATCTGACTCCATCTCCGAGTATTTTTCCAACCAGCCTATCCAGTTTCCAAGAGGACCAGTAATGCTCCATGTGATGAGACGAGTCAAACATGCAAGACATCGATTCGATGCTGCACTGCAATGTCCTCTTTGAATGGCTGCCACAGTGCCACCTGCAGCCATAAACAACTGTTTTTTTTTTCCTTTTTAGGCTAACTCTTCCTGACTAAGTCTGACGCTTACGTCATCACGCATGTCCCTACACGCTGATGAGGTTGCAAGATGCGTGATGATGTCTGCGTCAACTAACAATGTAAATAAAGAAAAACAAAAGTGGGATTTTAAGGGGTCACTCATAAATTCGAGGCACCCTATAATTTTGTACACAAAAATAGAAACATCTGCAGTATTTGGTATGTGAATGGATGGGTTCTCTGTGGTGGAATGCTAGTTATTTCCGAGCAAGTACATGCCTTTCTATCAGCTGCCATTTGTTTGTCTACTTATTTGTTTATCATTTTAACTTACTGTGTGCATAAAACAAATTTTGCATAATTGTATTCTTGTACCCCTTATGGTTGTACTGCACAGAAGCTGGCATGGTCTGTGTGATTGACATGCCAAACAACTGTGATGTCATATGCAAATGATGCATGACTGATGGACATGTAGATTTGCTAATGACATCATGCACACATTGCTTGTCTATTGACAAATATAGAAATAACCCCTGCACATGTGACTTGGGAATATAGCAGATATTATGCCAATAAAGTATCCCCACATATCAAGCAGTGATACCCTTCCATCCTTTAAATCTAACTTTGATGGGTATCTACAAATTCAACCTTGGACAAACGTTGTTTGCCCTTTGAGGGAGGGGTCATAATAACATGAAGATGCATATAGCAAAGGAACAAATGGTCTCTGGATTCACTTGTCTTGCAATAGCTATGATTCTAAGTATCAGCATCAACACCATGGCCCTCTATAATCTTGGAACTTCAAAAGCATTACTTAAATAAATCAGCCAGTTCAACATTTATCATTGGGGACTTCAGTTTCCCCTTTCATATGAAGATTCTCCCAGTGGGCCAACAGTGTGTATCATTACTCTCGTCTTAGTATAAAAAACCTGGACAAAGCTATAAATAATGCTGGGACAAAGCCCCCAAAATAGTAACCAATTCTATATACTGCTCATAAACTTGGAGAATTGTTATAATAAAAGGTATTGTGTTACCATGCATTTTATGAAGGATATGAAGTCTGAGACTCAAATGCTTGTCATTATTTAGTGAATTCAGTCCTCATTGATTTGCCACAAAAATCCAGAAAGCCACAAATTTTATGAGGATCAGACAAAAAAAAAAAATATATATATATAGGCAAAAATCTAGACCTTCTCTGAAAATTTGTAGAATTTTGAGGTGAGGTGTGGGGTGTGTGTGTGTGTGTGTTTGCCAGACACATTGGTTTCCCTTTACTTTCCAAACCCACTTTGTAGGGGAACTAGAATTGGCCCATGTTTTGCAAACCCACACTTCCTTCATTTTGTGAATGCAACTTACAGTTGCTGTACTGCCCTGCCGAATACCTATCGAATACTCATGAGGCTGGTGAGGACATCACAGTGAATATTCATTAAATATTTGTACATGTCACTGGATGTTGAGTGGTGGGCTGGGTTTGAGCAGACCTTCCTACTGTGTATCCATACAGGGTACTAGGATGCAATTATGCCATGAAATTTTAAAAGTACAGCCAGTGGATATGTAAAGAGTTGGTGTTAGCTCCATAAAGAACTTCCTAGTTCTCATGTCCTATACTGGACATCACATGTGGCTCTCAATGCAACTTGTGATACTAGCCACAGGCCTATGCCTGCTTCCTTCTACAAAGTAAAACTGAAATAGGGTTTGCACATGGTGGGCGGGTACACTATAACTGACCAGGAATTACTGTCAGCCACAGCAGAAACATTCCATTAACCCTTTATTCCCCATATAACCAGTTAGCAAGTAAAAAGACTGACAGTACACGAGTCCCACACAACTATCAGCATTTTAATTACATTAAGTACAAACAATGCAAATTAATTAACTTGTCTGGCATTTGTTTACTGATTTCTGCTTAGTTCGTAATGTCTGGTAAGTTAATGAACCACTTAACTCCTCCTTTTTAAATTTTCTGTTTTTCATTGCATCCTTATGTCCAGATTTTGACAGAATGTCCAATTTTGGCCTCAGATTTTTGTTAGGATCCTCATAAAATTTGTGGTTTTCTTGCGAATCTCTGAGGCTTGAAATTGCTAAATACAAATAGACACATATTTGAGTTTCCGAGTTCATATCCTTAATCATATCACTCAATCTCTTGACATAAGAAATTTGGACAAAGCCAAAAACAATGGGGGGGGGGGACAAAGGCCCAAAATATGGAAAATTTTAAATACTTTTCTTATAAACTTAGAAAATTGCTAAAAAAATGCAGTTTCTAAAGAATAGGAAGTCTAAAACTAAAATGTTTGTCATTCTTTAGTGACTTAAATCATCGATGATTTGCAAGAAAACCATGCATTTTATAAGGAACAGACCAAAAATATGAATACAAAATCTGGACATTCTGTGAAAATCTTGACAGCTGAGAGGTATGTCCTTAATTCTATTATCATTCTGAATTTCTTATGCAAAGGGGTTGGCAGTTGGTCCTTCTAAGAAAGGGTGTAGTTAAGTATATTCTTATACAGAAACATTGTAGTATTTTTAGGTTATATTATGTCTGCAGCTGTCTAACGATGTCTCTAACAACAAGTATATAACTTGCTTGCAGACAGGATAGCTAATCTAAAACAATACCTTTAATAGTATTAGAGGGGACCACTGAAAATGATGTGTACATTTCTTAACCACTGCGTGGAATGTTTTGAAAGATGTGTCCATTTTTTTAAATGTCAGTTGGGTTTGGGGGCAGGAAAGAGAGTTTGTGAGTATAAAATGGAATTTTCTGGATACACCCCTTCTTTTTAATGACAAACATATGAGGTATTGCCGGATATTGGGCTAGTTAAAATGAAAGTATCTAACCCTGTAATCATCTGCTCAGTTAAACAGTCACTGGTCTGGCTTTACAGAACTACTAAGCATGTGTGTGAAGCAAGTTGAAATACTGTATTGTGGCTAGTGTTTGTGTGAAACAAAGTTCAAGTATGTTACTGTAATTATTGTTATTCCAATCAGGTATGAGAGATGGAAATCAGCAAATGTTTATAATTGCTTGAGTATTGTTTGTGTGAAATGAAGTTAAAATATGTTACTGTGGCTATTAATTTATTGCAGTTAGACTCAAGAGGTGTACTTAAGCAAAACTGGTTATAATTGACTACTGCTTGTGTGACAAACAAATCAGTTATAACTCACTACTGTTTGTGTGAGAAAAGTTTAAATATCTTACTGTGGTCATTATTTTTATTGCACTCAGAGTTCAGGGGTTGGCTGTTGATAAAAATGACTGACTCTGCTATAAGGATAAAGTTTAACAGTTATTAAATCAGTTTCAAAAATAGTGTATATTTGTGTGAAACAAACTAACATAGTTTATTGTGGCCATTTTTTCTAAATACTGTCAGACATCTGAGGTGTGATCAGTTAATAGTGAATGGATCCAGGGGTCATCTGTAGACAAACATTTTCCGTCACATTTGAATATTAGTACTGTACACAATAAGTGGCTATCTCTGGTAGTCTATGATCACAATACTAGGCTGTCAACCCAGGGGGCCTTTTTAAGCTTAGACATGCTTTCCAGTAAAATTTGATATTTTGGGTTCTCAAGGGTTTTGTGGGGGTATGCATACTTGAGCATAGGTGACTCAGAATTTACAAGCTTCCTATCTCCAACTGAGAGATAGTTACCAGACCAGGGGAATACTTACTGTTCCCTAGCCACTGATCCAAGTTTCACTTGAATAAGTGCAGGGATGAACTCTGCTTCACATGGATGGGAAGCTCGTTCCAAATAAGAGGAGTCTCTGAGACACATACATGTCCCTCCAACATGTCATATTTATGTTGCCGACAATGTTTAGGTTCCTGGATTGTGTATTCCTAATGCTATTTGTTTAGAGATGTATAACAGGTCCATTACAGCTGGATCAAAGGATGCACTGTAGGCCAGGCATAGGTTACCTCTCAGCAGCGTGTAGGAGACCAAATATAAAAACAAGGGTTACAGCCAGTCTGCATACAATTTGTTTTTCACTCCATGTATTATTTTTGTGAGGAATCCCTGAAGAGGCTCCAGATGTTGCATATACCTAGCCAGGTACATACCAAAGGGAACACAGTAGTCAATGATTAGTCTTATGAAAACAGAGTACAACAGAATGATGACATGTTTGAATCTACATGCTGTACCCCTGGTTATAAATTGCACAACATAGAATGATTTCCTCACTGCAGTAGACACATGATGGTCAAATGCCAAATCCCTGCCTACATGCATCCCCAGATCCCTAACTACAGAGTCGATTCATAGATTCATAGATTAGTACTAGGCTAACTGCTCTTGCGAGCCATTTTAAGCTTAGCCAATTATCCCTTGTGAGACTCAAACCCTGCACCTTGTGTTTGTAAGGCAAACACCTTAACCATTAGACTACCCTCCACACCATTCTTAGGGGTGTATTGTCAATGCAGTAGTTTGCTAAGGTGGCCATCTTTCTGAACGACACTATGATGCACTTTTGGCATTCAGTTTTAGACCACGAGTCTGGCACCACTTATTAGTCTGTGTCAAGCCCTCTTCGAGGATATTTGTGCCTCAGGGTATTCAGTGACTGTACCCAGTTTGCAATCATGTGTAAACTTGGTCAGTCAGAGGCCATTGATGTTAGCCCTAACCTCAAAGAAACAGATGCCAAACAGAAGTGGTCCCAGCACGGAGTCCTGAGGTACCGCACAAGTAACTGGCCGGCCTTTTTGTGGTTGAAGACTCCCCTATTCTAACTTTTTGGATCCTGTCTGTAAGCCAGCTGGTTATCCAGTGGGTGAAGTCAGAGTTTATACCTAGTTTAGTGAGCTTTTCTATAATGCCTGAGTGGGGCATTGTGTCAAATGCCTAGGCCAGGCCGAGGTAGACAGTATACACCATTTTGCTCTTGTCTATTGCCTTGATGACCTTCTCAGAGAAGTCCAGCAGGATGAGTGGGCAAGGCCTGCCCATGACAAACCCAAACTGATTTGGGTCCAATGTTTGTAGGTCACCTATGTTGTTATTTTGGATACCTATGATTACAGTGTCTATAGCTTTATATATCAGGCTAGTCAGGCTTATGGGTCAGTAATTCCCCTGATCTATGGATGATCAACCGTGTGAAGTGGGATAATAACTGCACGCCTCCATACATTTGGTACCAAGCCTGTTTGGAAGCTGTAGTTAAACAGCGTTCTAATGGTTGTGGTAGTTCATGTTTCATGTTGTTAAGGAGGCATCCTTGCATATTATTTGAACCCATCATGATATGGAAGTGGGTATTTCCTGAGGGGTATCTGGAGGGGAGAGGGGGTAAAATTGGAGCAGGCAGGAGGTTTGCTGTATCTTCCATAATCTTACAGATGGCATCATTTACAATTAATTTCATATATTGCTGTGTATTGGCTTTGATGTTACATTCATAGATGAAGAAAGCTTTCTGATTATCCTTGGCCTGGGAAGCTAATCATACCTCATACTTGGATTTGGAAGATTTTATTATCCCCCTGAATTGCTTGTTTACGTTGACAAGGAATTTTTTTTAACCTTTTTGGCATTGTACCTCCTATTTTTTTGCCACTAATTTCCTCCTTTTATTTCACAAACTATTGATGCTGGGATTCCACCAGGGCAGCTTGTGTTTTTAAGTTGATCTTGTGGCTAATCGGCATAGGTACAGCTGTCTATATACAACTGTTAATTTGATTATACAGTTTATGTGAATGAGTCCACATAGACAGAAATGCTTCCAGGATTTGATAGTTTGAAATGTTGCCAGAATGTCACATAGTAACTAAAAGTTCCAGAGTTAGCCAATGTTCCTAGATTTACCTTTACTTCAAAGAAGACAGATTTATGGTCTGACCTGACTAGCAAGGGCATTACACTAGGGAGTATGCAATATTCTGCCATGTTTCTGAGGACCATGTCAAGGATATTTGCGTGCCTAGTGAGAGTACAAACAAATTGGTCCAAAGTGTTTGCATTTACAAATTCCAGGAATCTTTTGGCCTGCATGTTAGGGGTTATATACAATTCCTTGTTTATATCAGGGTAGTTAAAGTCACCCATGAGTTAGGTGTTATGTTGAATGGGGGGTGTCTATAGTACATTTAAGTATGTCTTATGGTTTTCCTGGGTCATAGAGGGGAACTTATAGCTAGCAAAGATATGGCATCAGACTGTGTCTAAGGTAATTTGGATATGGAGAAGTTAAAGTGTATCATACTAACAGACCAGTCTTAAAGTATGTTTGTTGTTAATGTAAATAGAGACACCTCCACTTTTTGTCTCTTCTCTTGTAGTTATTGGTCTAAATATATGGAAGGGATTGTGGACCTACATTGCTATGGTGCTCTCCATGGCTTTCTATCATTAACCACACACATGTCAACATTTTCCAGGGTGTGAAGAGCTTGCAGGGAGTGGAGTTTCTTGTTTAGACTCCTGGCATTGAGGAGTAAGAACTTCAGATTTTCCTGGGCTAGTTTAGATAAGTCAATAGGTTTAGAAGGTTGGCAATGCATAAAAAAGGAAGTATTGGGGGTGGACAAGGTTTTAGTCAATATTCAATATCCCAGAGAGGACAGGTGCAGGCCATTCCTGGCAAAGCAGCGTGGTCTGTCAACCATATCCTCCCAGGCTGACAAATATCGTATCCCCTTGAATGACACTATACTTTAATCCACTTGCTAAAGACAATTATTTTCTATTCATATTGTGGTATCATCCTACAATAATGCAGACTGCTCCTCAGTGCTAGGCTCATACCAGCCTGGCACACATAGTCCAAGAGCTCAGTCGTGTATTGCTTCATGTAGTTCATGGAGGCATGTCTCAGGTCATTTATGCCCACATGGACTATGACTGAGTCATGCTAGTGCTTGTGATTCAATGACCCAATGATCTGAAGGATACTGACCCACTGATAAATAGTTGACTGTGACTCTCGCTTTATTTAGACTGGTCAGTGGGACATCTGTGTCTCAAAATGGAATCTGCTATGACAAAAATATTGGGTTGTGTGACTTATGTGCTGAGAAACTGAGACACTGTATGACGTGGCCATATGTGTTGTGTTGGATGTTAATTATGTGGAATGGTCTTAAGGTCACTGAGGATACTTTTTGTTTGTGCAATGTCTGGGAGGTCTTTGTGGTTTAGGGAGATTACACCTAAGAACCTCAGTGTATGTGAGTACATGGATCTGGCCTATATTATGTGAGGTGGATGTAGTGTGTGTGTTACTGACAACCTGTTTGTTACTATAAGTGCTTGTATGTGAGAGCCTTGCCTCCAGTGACATTATGTAACTACATCTCTCACACGCTGTATCAATTTGTTTAAGAATTAAGTGGATGGCAGTAAACATGAGAAAATTGCTACATTGCCTTAGGATGTCCATATCTGCCAGGCTGGCTGCAGAGGTAGCAGGGAAGTGCATGTCCATGACTATTGATCCTTATTTCTCGTCCAGGTTCCTATGGAATATATATCTATACAGGACATTGATAACCACCACTGTGTGATAAGCAGAGTCGCACAAACAGCAAAATTAACAGAGGCAGAGAAAACTGAATAAACCAAGGAAATAAGTCTCTGTCAAACCAAGCACTCTCACTTAAAGCCTTCCCATGCTATCCCCAGCTCAGGCAGATCCGGACAGCTTTTACTTACACTTGAAAAGCAGATCTAAGCCTTCTTAATGTAAAACCACACTGCAGTTAGCCTAAACTGAATTCAAACAGAACAAACAAACTAGCTAGAGACACATACTTTTTAAAATGACTACAATGCTGAGAAACCATCAGAAAAGTCAAGGAAAAGCAGGGGTGCTTTACAGTGATGCAAGCCACAAAAATACTACAAATAATTCAGAAGTGCAGTAGCAGTTCTCTTAAATAATTTACAAAAGTGAAACAAATCAATGTAAATTATGGTTCTTTGTTCCAAATGGTCTGGATAAATGCCAAGTGTTTGTGAGCTCTGTGGAAATGTAGGATTTGTTTAATAGCGATTGATCACTGGCACGGTGGTGCATCAAGTAGTATTGTTACCTGACAGTGCTTCCTTCTGTGGTTGACTTCTTGGCTGTGATTCCTTCTGGGTGGAGTCTGCATGTCATCTCTATCTATGGATGAGTTTTATGTGGATACTCTGGTTTCCTTCAACATTCCAAAGACCTGCCCAGAGGTGAATTAGCATGTCTCTGATTGGGCTATAGGTAACAGTGAAATGTGTTGTTTTCTGACACACCTCACTTGTCGGAGATAATGTCAATATGGGTGTGCATGGTGAAAAAAAATATATACATTTTGTATGTCGATGCTGAATGTATTGGAAGCACATATGTAATTCCTTTAATTCACAGTAAAAAGAACATTTAAAGAGTATTGTTACACTTCTCATACATAGTTTTATGGGTGAATACTAGACTAATTGCCCTGTAGGGCCATGTTAAACCTAGCCAATAACCTGAGCTCAGAATCAAACCTTGTACTTTGCGTCTGTGAGGTTTAACCATTATACCAAACCCACCCCAAAACTGACAATTGAACTCTGTATCTTGCATCTTTGTGGTAAACATATCACCCATTATGCTAACCAGCAACCCCTTTAAGTAATGTTTGGCATAACAGTGGAATTGAACCCTGACAATCCAGTTCAACATTCTCTAGGCAGGAGAATTATCTGATCACACCACAAAGCAAGTCAGAAAAATCCATTAAAATTCCCTAAACAGGCAATCAAACACAGGCCATGGTGATGAGTGCCAAATCCTAAACACTAGACTATAAGGAATTCCTCTAAGATTATATTTATTTATTTATTTGAAGTTTGTTTGCCAGGATGGTCCATTGGACCAAAAGAGCCCATTGCCAATGGAGTCCTGGGGAGGAAAGCTCCATAGATACAATATATAAATTATAATATCACCTCAGGGTTTCACTTCATAATCTCGAATTACTGAAATCTCGAATTTCAGTAACTTGAGACTATAAAGTCTAACCATTCACAATACCGGAACTCACAATCCCGTATCACACAGTCACGAACATACATGCGCCATACACCACATACACACACACACACACACACACACACACACACACACACACACACACACACACACACACACACACACACACACCATTCCACCCACAGCACGCAACCCTATACTATGCATGGCAATAGTATCAGCTCACTTGAGACTGCAAAGATTCCAGGTGTTTCCATACTTGGGACGACTGGCTCATTACCGCGCCTGCCAGGCATCTACTAGAACAAGCAAGAGACTGCATTCTCCAGACCTGCACTGACCTAGGGCATTACTGTAAATTATGAAAACGCATAACTCACTCCTGCAGAAACTCTAGGGTTCATAGGAGCGGTGCTGAATACTAGTACTTGCATAGCTTCCCTTCCCAAGACTACAAGAGATCAAGGCCCAAGTAAAAAAGATGGTCAGGAACAAGAGATTATCCACACAACTAGTCTTGCAGGCCTTAGGTTCAATGGTGACAGCCATTACATTAGTTCCTCTAGTAATATTTCACATGAGAATTCTTCAGTGGCTTCTAGCATCTCAGTGGTCCATTCTGTATCAGCCAATATCAGATCAGATTTTGATTACCAATTGTTGCAAGAAAGACCTAGCTTAGTGGAGTCAGTCAGATGAAATTTTCTTTGGCTGTCATTTTCTCCATCTCAACCCCAAGCTATCGTGACCACAGATGCTTCCCAGATGGTGTGGGGGGATTATTTGGGAAAGAACATCCAAGGCACTTGGTCCCTCATAGAGGCCAGCTTGTACATCAATGTTCTTGAGCTGATGGCAGTGCTTTTAGCATTGCAGGCATTTCAAACTGCTCTTCCCTCAGGAACGATTGGGATTCAAATGGACAATATGTTGGCAGTTTGGTACATCAACAAGCAGGGAGGAACCAAGTTGTATCTCCTTTGTCAGGAAGTTCTCAGAGTCTGGCAGTGGGGCACATCCAAGGCACTTGGTCCCCCATAGAGGCCAGCTTGTACATCAATGTTCTTGAGCTGATGGCAGTGCTTTTAGCATTGCAGGCATTTCAAACTGCTCTTCCCTCAGGAACGATTGGGATTCAAATGGACAATATGTTGGCAGTTTGGTACATCAACAAGCAGGGAGGAACCAAGTTGTATCTCCTTTGTCAGGAAGTTCTCAGAGTCTGGCAGTGGGGCAATCTCTTCCAACCACTTTCTGATAGCAATGCATATTCCTGGGAGTTCTAATGTGCTAGCAGACAAACTGAGCAGATGTATTCTCCTGCATCACACGTGGTCTCTTAATCCCAAAGTGGCAAGGAAAATTTTTCATCACTGGGGCCAGCCTTGCTGTGATCTATTTGCATAGTTCCTGAACAACAAGTGCAGCAGCTACTTTGTCCTGGTTCCCCCTCTGCTGAAGTCTCTAAGAGATGCTCTCCTGCACGATTGGCCCTTCGGACTTCTGTATGCCTTCCCCCTTTCCTTTAATCCTTCAACTTCTAAAGAAAGTGATCAGGTTGAAGAGCAAAGTAATTTGATTCCTTCTGGCCTTGACAGATTTAGTTCCCTTTTCTTTGGCCTTATCTGATTCAGTGACCATAGACTCTGGACCCAGACCCAGATCTCCTATCCCATCCAGAGGGATTAGTTCACCCAAACCTTCAGAACCTCAGGCTCACAGCTTGGCTTCTACAGGTTCACTAATTGCCAGGCATAATTCTCTGTTTTCCCCCAGTTTGTAAGATTCTTTTGGCATCACACAAACCCTCCATTAGGAAACTCTGCAAGAGTAAATGGAAGAGATTTTCTTACTGGGCTCGTGATAATAACATTGACCCTTTCTCCGCTTCTGTTGACAAAATCTTAGAATTTTTAGCGTTAGTCTTTGAAGAAGGAGCCTCTTCTTAGGGTTCAGCTAGCGGCTATTTCAAATTTTTATAATGGGTTCAAAACATATACATTGATTTCTCAGGAACTTTGCAAATCATTCTTGAAAGAGACTTTGTTGTTAAAACCTCTGTATAAAGATACAACAGTCTCTTTTTCTAGTAGCGAATACTTCTGTCAGAAGAATTTCAGAGATTCAAGCCTTACCTTGTAAACCACTATATTTGATATCCTTGAGAATGAACTCTTCTTTTCTACCAAAAATGGTGTCAGAAACAAATATCAGACAGTCAATTTACCAGTCTTTTTCTCAGTTTCTCAAACAAAGGTGAATACTCTTTACATTTATTGGACATCCATAGACAATTATTTTATCGCCATCGAACAAACGGCATTAGGAAATCTGACCAACTGTTTGTTTCCTTTTCCAATACCAGAATGGGTAAGCCAAGTATCCAAGGTTACCTTATCTAGATGGCTAAAAGATTGTATTTCCTTCATATACAACAAGGAGGGAAGTTGAATTGCATAGGCCTGTTATGGCACACTTTACTAGATCCTTAGCTACTTCAGCAGTTTTTTAATTCTAAGGCTTCCTTGGATGATATTTGTGCAGCTGTGACATGGGCTTCCCCCATATGCCTTTATCACTCATTACAAATTGGATTTGGTCTGTAAGGGAAGAGCATCCTTTGGTTCTGTGGTGCTCAGGAATATCCTTCTCTGGCTCCTCCTAAGATATAAGGTAGCTGGGGACTGTCCCATATGCCAAGGATTAAATGAAGATTGACAAAATTAGATAAAAAAGTTGTGTACTTACCATAATGTTCCATCTGTGTTGTCAATCTTAATTTATCTTTGACTCCCCACCCTCCATTCCCCTTCCATTCAGACCTCCTGGTGGAACCAAATCTGGTCCTAGTTATGCATTTTTACATATATTACACTAGGTATGGTCTCTATTAAAGTGCTACTAGGATTATGTTCTGGCACATTTATCTGCAAACTTGATCTGAGGTAAACTGGAGAGGAGCATTCTGAGTATAACTTAAGCTCTATAGTTTTTGGTTCTTGCGGCCTGTAGTAACAGCCAAGTCAGTTCCAATGCTCAAAAATGAACCCATATGTCAAGGATAAATGAAGATTGGCAACACAGATGGAACATTATTGTAAGTACATAACTTCTTTTTAATTCAGACAGAAGCCAGGATTCAGAAAGCAGATCACCCCACCAGATAAGTGATTCCTCATAGACAAGTCTCTTAATATTGTAAAGAGCAAAGTGTAATAAAATTATTCATTAACTTTTAACATATTTCATTCAGAAAATAATCTGAATATGAGTGATACATCATATACAGAATGTGGAACTGGTAGAAATTAAATCAAAACTGAAATACCAATAAAATTATTACATAGCTGATATGTATCGTGGCATCTCTAACTATTTTTAGCAGGATTACATTTCTTCAAAGAAATATGATAAAAAAACATTTCAGTCACTTCTGGCTTTGCCAGTTCTGTTATAGGTCTTCCCACTCAGCCTGGAGAAGACAAATGGGTCAGTACATTTCAGCCCCTCCATTCCCCATGTCTTTAAAGCTTGTTTGTATTCTAGTTCTTTTTATACCTTAAATATTTAGCTTTGCACTGTGGCCCACTCCCCCAAAACAAACTGCAAATGAGCTGTGTGTATAATATATGATTAAATGCCCACTTTTAGACTTAGCATGTGTGGGATTACATAAACCCATTATGCACAAGTACTGCTGTTAATAGAGCAGTCTGAGGGATTTCCACAGTCACACAGGGGGAGGGGGGGTAGTTAGAGACTGAGGGACTCCAGCTCTGAAGTATTGAATAGAACTGACTAACAGCTCATGTACTTAATTCTCTGCACTAGACTAACATGCATTTAATATAAGGTAACTGAGATTCAGGAAGCCATTATATGCTGTTACGCACATGCTAAGTGTAATAATTCTGGATTACACACACACATCACTTCCCCTAGTGTGCATTTGCAGTCTGTCTGGGTGAGTGTGCCACAGTGCAAAAATAAACATTGCAGGTATACAAAGAACCTGAGAACAAATGCGCTTCAAAGATATGGGAAATTAATAGGCTGACCCATCTGACTTCTCCCGTCTGAGTGGTAAGACCTATAACAGAACTGACAAAGCCAAAAGTGACTGAAAATATTTATATCATATCTCTGTGAAGACAAACATAAAACAATGTGCTTATTACATTTATCTTGCACATACTGGAAAGCTTATATGTGCTGCCTACACCTTAGAAGTCTTTGATATAATCGCAGTATTGCTTGTCAATAAATTATAGCTCAATTAAAACCTGCCTACAGAATTTCAAACTTACTGTAGGAGACAGATGTGCCATTGCTATAAATGTCTTACTCATCAAACTAGAATATGGACTTACCCTGAAACCTCTTTAATTCAGTCCACTGAAAATAAAATTCCCAGATCAAACAACATCCCTACAATGGAGCGCAAGTCTTAAAAATTAATTGTCTGAATGAAAGATGCTGTCACCTTCTCCATAACAGTTATCATTAGAAACTACACCTATTCTAGCAAAGCCATCTTTTATTCTCATTAGTACAGAAAGGGCATGCTCCAAAATTGCACCAGCTACCTTCAACAGTATCTCTGAAAAGATTAGGAATATTGAAAAATTATATGTATTCAGAAGTTCTGTAAAGTCTTAACGTATTACAGAAAATAAATGCAATTGCTTTAGAGACAGAGTTTAAGGGCTTAAATTCAAATACCAGGTTTACAGCCCACATTGTGCTAAACTCATATACCAAAATTGTTTTGGTACTAGACTGGGTACTTGTCCCATTATACCAACACTAGGTTTTGGAAAAAAAATATCACCAGGAGTTTCTGTTGTTTGCATTTCTGTTTTCAGTGATTTAACCTGCACAATATTTACCCTGTAAATATTTGAACTGCTACCATTGGTTTAATTTGCGCAACGTTTTTCTGTAAACATATGTACTCAATGAGTCTTACAGTTTTGACACAAACTTTATGATGACAGTTAACCTCTGTTATTACAGTACAATTACTCGTTGTTTTGTACTAGTCATATTTGTTTATATATGCAGATATAACTGTTTCACTTTTTTTTTTATATAACTTGATATATTTTGTCTTTGTTTTCAAGGCCCAGGTTATGGCTGAAAGGATCCAAGAACCAGTTTCCTACTGATTAACAAACGTAGAATAAAAATAAAAGTATAATTATACAGCAGGTATGCTGTAAATAATCATCATGTGTAGAACTTTATTGCCAAAGTTACAGGTCCAATTTCATAATATTGTCTTATTTTTGGAGATGTCCACTATTATTCCCCCTGATTTTTAACATATCTAACATATTATCTATTTTTCTGACTGCAGAATTACTGTCTGAAACTGAATTGTACAGTCACAGCACAGTAGTTGGTAAAATGGGACCCGACAGACAGAAAATTGGTAATCTGGATCTGACATCATATGCAAACATAGACAGAATTATAAATATTCACCAGATTAAATGCTGCATTGTAACTCGAGAGTTATCTATACATTTGGTTTAGAATGTTAGCATATTCATTTTGGGGACACTACCAATAAACTGACACAGTGCTACTGTTCAAGTTCTTACCAGAAGATGATGTCAGAGTCGGTGTGTATTTACAACTTTTGAGAAAGAACTACACAACAGCATTGGCTCATGTTGTGAGATACAGTCCCAGAGATGACATGTTAACAGTATAGACATCAACATATTATGGAAGTGGTAGGTTGCAGCCTTTAGTTGAAAACACCATCAAAATAATCAGTACATAATCCTCACTTAATTGTTTTACTTGTTAACTGAGTAAACTTGTTAGGAACAGGGGTCTAATTTCACGGACAATATAGGAGTACTCAGTTTAGGTGAGTTACTCAAAGATCAACAGTATACAAATGAGGACAGACGGATTCAAACCCAGACATGCAGACTGAAGCCCAATAGCTGTAGCTTAATTCTCTGCTTATTTGCCAGACCTCACAGTTGGCTCCTGAGAAGTCGATACGTCTTTCAATCAAGGAGGAGAATGCCATTTTCATGTACAGGTGAAGAGGTGTTTTAGGTGGAGAATATAGCAAAATCCCACAAGCTGTGCACAAGAATGTTTTGGCCTCGTCAATATGACATAAGTAGATTGTTTGGCTATACTTTAGAAACACAATGCTTGAAATCAAACCTGATGTCCATAAACATCATGCATGTCTACAACTAGTGGGGTTTGCTTTATTGGCTTGAATGTACTAATAAAGACTTAATAAAGTCATGTAGCCGAAATACTGGTGCATCCTTAAGGGGGTCATTTACATATATTCCACGGACCTCCACTGCAGGAGGTTTAAGGTAACATACAGTGAAGGCTCTAGGTTTGCTGCATATTTTTTTTTTTTTTTTTTTTTTTGCAGTAAATATATATGAGTGAAGGTGTACTGCAGTGGGTGGTCAGAGTTTTTTTTTATAACAGTTGGAATTTGCAAAGCATGGTTTATTTTATGAACTGGCAATGTGTCTAATGAGACAGAAAACTGCTATGAGTGGATAGTGAATTTATTTTTCATGAAGAAAATTATATTTACAGTTTGCAAACACTTTTCTTTCTTAACTTCAAAGACTCCAGTTTATCAATTTTTTCTATGAGGACTTGAATACTAAATACATTGCTAAATGTATCCATAATGAGACTGCTTTAAAGACAAGTAGTAAAACTGTCATACGATTGCCATACAGAAAGGAATGTGTCATGCATACTGACCATTGCCTAAAACATAAAATGAATATGCAGCTGATAAAATGCAATTTAAAAATGGTTTTTTTCAGACTCTAGATAAGATACCAGCACCCTACTGGCCATACGCAAGTGTTAACTGTGGATGTTTGTCAATGAATATAAAAGCACGAATACCTCAGCAATCACAGAGAAGCTACTAAGTATTCAAAGAGCAAGGAGAGCCTTCTTCTACAGTATGAAAGGCATGGAAACAGCTGCAGTGATGCATGCTGGGAGAATGGTAAGGTATTTTAACACCCTTGCATTTCTTTAACTACATTGAAAGACTGTGCCTTAAAAAAACCTATAATAAACTAAAAGTCAAGAAAAGCTGAAACCTTACACTGCAGGGCAAAGACTGTTTAAGTTGTGGTGTCTTGCACCAAAGTATGTACCTTTCTGTGTTAGTGTTACTTAACCAGTTATAATTTAATATATACCTTTCAGTTGCCTTAGCAAGTCATGAAAATGTACACAGCTAAAACACACAAAATAAACCATGTAAATAATCCAAACACAGTCATGTTTTATAACTTTGTATAAAACGTATCCAATGCATTGTACCAACAATGCTGGAGTGCGGGGAGTGCCTTCTGTGCGGAGTCTGCATGTCGTCCCCACGGTTTGGTGGGCGTTCGAAAGACATGCATAAATGGGCGTGCCTTTGCTGAAGGTTGAATGTCAAGCTGGCACCTCGACGTTCGTGAAAATCTACTGTCAATCATTAGCAGACCAGAGTTTCGCTGTGGTGACCCCTAACCCGGAAAAGCCAAAAGACAACAACTTTACGTATTTTAAGTTATTTATTAATGTATTAAGCAGTAAGTGAATTACTTACTATAGACTCATTTTAACTACAACTTGGGTCACAAGTACAAGGCACTTGCAAATATCAGCAATGAATCTCGGGGTTATTGAGTGAAGACGTAGCACACTTGTCTTTGGTGCTGGAAGGTCAGAAGGTAAAGGGTTCTATTCCTACAGCAAGTGCTTAGAGTCATCTTCCAATACTGATACTGCAGTGCAGTAAATGGGAGATGCTTTACTCCTGAGAAAATAGTCCTTCAGATAAGATATTAAACCTAGGTTCCATCTGCTTCAGGTAGTGGTAGCTCAGGTGGGTGTTAAAGATCCCACTACACCTGTCAAAAGAGTAAGGGAAGTTTCCAGTCTCCCACACAAGCTTCTCCAAGGCAGTATGAAAACCATCTCAGGTCTCCCTTGAAAAGAGACTTTTGGCCTAGTGAGACTAAGCTAGTCAACAATGCATGCATAAATCAAATCAATCAATAAATAAATATGAATATTAAGAGCAGCTCATTAACTTAGGTTCATAGGTTCATACTAGGCTATCTGCCCTAGGGCATTTATAAGCCTAGCCAGAGTATGTTTGGCTTTCGCCACCCATTTTAAATTAATTTTGCTATGCCCTTTTTCGAGGTTAGCATACTGTGCCTCTGTCTAACAGTGACACAGAAGTGATACCCGGGGTAAACCTACGATCTCCCATCCACTCATCAAGATTCCTCTTGAAAAGAGTCAATGAGGGACTCTGCCTAACCTGGACTGGGATTTTATTCCAGAGTGAAGGGAGCCTCTGGGTTATGAATCTGTCCCTCCAGCATGTCCTATTTATTTCAGTGCTGAGGTTCAAGTCTCTCGGGCGTGTAGCTCGATGGGATTTGGATTTTTTGAGGTGCAGCATGTCCCTTAATTCGGGTTGGACATGGCTTTATACGTCAGGCACAGGTCACCTCTGAGCAGGCGGTATGCCACTGAGTAGAGCTGGAGTTTCTTTAACCGGGCAGCATATGGCATCTGTTTGAGCCCTTTGATCCTCTTGGTGAGGTACTTTTGGGGTCTTTCCAGTTGCTGCAGGTGTTTGGTAAGGTACATCCCAAAGGGCATTGTACTCAATTATGGGCCTGATGAGGGATGAGTAAAGAGGCACGATGACCTCCCTAATCTAGATGTGAATCCCTTCATGATTAGGTGGGCTATATAAAATGTTTTCTAACCACTTTGGCCACGTGGTTGTCAAATGAGAGATTGCTATCAACTTGGGTCCCCAGGTCCCTAATTACTTCTTCTGTACTTAATGGATTACCACCTATGTGGTAATTTGTGGGCACTTTGTTTTTGCCAAAGGGGATGACTATACACTTTTGGCGTTTAGCTTGAGGCCATGGCTCTGGCACCAGTTGTCTGTTTCTACGAGGCCCTTTTGGAGGATGCTTGTGTCGGCTGGAGAGTCGATTATGGCGCCCAGTTTGCAGTCATCTGCGAACTTGGTCAGCCACAGTCCTTCCGTGTTGGCCTGTACCTCCGAGAAATATATACCAAACAAGAGAGGTCCCAGGACTGAGCCTTGTGGGGCGCCACTTGTAACTGGTTTGGAGTCTGACATGGCTCCAGCAATTCTAACCATGTGGGTTCTGTCCTTGAGCCAGTTTGCAACCCATCTAGTGACATAGGGGTTTATATTTAAGCTGTTGAGCTTATCTATAATGCCGAGTGGGGTATTGTATCGAAGGCTTTGTGAGGTCCAGATAGGCTGTGTGGACCACCTTCCCTTCGTCAATGGCCTTGGTGACTGTTTCAAAGAAGTCAACCAGGTTTAAGAGGCAGGATCTGCCCTTAACAAAGCCAAACTGGGTAGGATCCAGTGTCTGTAGGTCCCCAATATCTTTATTTATGAGGTCCATGATGATCCTTTCCATAGCTTTGCAGACCAAGCTAGTCAGGCTTATGGGGCGATAGTTTCCAGGGTCCGTTGAGGCACCACCTTTGTGGAGAGGGACCACTGTTGCTGTACGCCACTCTTTGGGTACATATCCTGTAGTAAGGCTGAGATTGAACAGTAGTTTTATGTTTGGGTTTAGCTCTTCTTGGAGTTCATGTAGGACGCAGCCTGGGACACCGTCTGGTCCCATTGATGCTGTTTTTTGCTTTGCAGAGGGCGGCTCACACCTGAGCATCTGAGATGTCAGGGGGGCAGCACTCTGCTGGGATAGATATTTGCCCTTTTGGTGGGGGGGGGGGGGAGAAGTTTGCGCTGAACCTGTCAGCTAGGGTGTTGGCAATGTCTGTGGGATCAGTGTATTTTTTGTCATTTTGGACTAATTCTGAGCATATCTGGGAATTCCCACCCAGGTTCCTAACATAACTAAAGAAAGCCTTGTGATTATCCTTAGTGTCCTGTGCAATTTTTCTCTCGAAGCTGGCCTTTGACGATTTTATGAGTGCCCTTAGTTTTTTGCTAATACTGATCAGAGATGCTTTCCCTTTTTGGGATTTTGCTCTATCATGTAGTAGCTTCCTCCTTCTATTGTATAGTTTGTTTATGGCTGGCTTTGGAGGATTGGGTCTTGGTTTTATTTGGGATTGCATGATCCATGCAGTCCTGAAGGTGTTCATAGAATGCATTTATAAAGGATTCTGCGGTCTGGGCCGTATTTTCCACAGGCCCGGGGGCTTTGAAGGATTCCACCTCGGTTTTGAGGAGTGTGAAATTTGCTTTAGAGAAGTTTTTCACTGTGGTTTTCTGGGCAGGGGGTGGGGTCGGGATGTGAATATCCAGTGAGATCAGTTTATGGTCTGATCTTACCAGTGAGGGTACACTTCTGCTCTGGAGCATAGAGTCCCCATGTTGGTGATGATCAGGTCCAGTATGTTTTCCCCTCTTGTGGGAGTGGTAACAAGTTGTTCCATAGCATTTGAGTTTATGAATTCTAGGAACCTTTGGGCAAGGGTGTTGGAGCTAGAGTAATGCTCCCAATCTATGTTTGGGTAGTTGAAGTCGCCCAATATAATGGTGTTCGGAGAGACCTTCATATTTTCCAGTGTTCTCAGGAAGGCCGAGTGGGGTTCCTGGGTTTGGGAGGGTGGTCTGTAGCAGGCTATAAACTGGAAGGCAGTTTTACCCACTGTTAGTTGCACATGGATAGTCTCCGATGCTTCGTGCTTTGCCACCAACCTGGAGGTGTGGGTATCTTTGATGAATATCGATACTCCCCCTCCTTTTGTGGTTCGGTCCAAGTTTTGGGGCCGAAAAGCATGGTATGAGGTATAACCTGGTAGTGCTGGGGTGCTCTCGGGACTCCTGAACCAGGTTTCTGTTACTGCACAGATATCGATGTTCTCCATGCTAAGGAGAGTTTCGAGTGCGTGCATCTTGAGGTTTAGACTTCTAGCGTTGACTATCATTACTCTTAGTTTCTTATCCCTTGTGATACCTATGGAGGTGGGTTTGTCTTTTGAGCCTTGCCTAAAAAAGGCACTATGGGGGTAGCAAGAGCCTTTGCCAATATCCGAAAGCCCAGGGGTGACAGGTGCAAGCCATCCCTAGCAAAGCATCGTGGCTTGTCGTGCATATCATCCCAAGCTGATAGGCATTGGATCCCCTTTGAATGACACCAATACTTAAGCCAATTGTTGAAATTGATCATCTTGTCTTCATACTGTGGCATAATTCTTGGTGAGGGTAAGATGCTACTCAAGGTCTGGGTCATACCAGTCTGGGCTACATGCTCAGAGAGCTCCTCTATGTCTCTTTTCATGTAGTCCAGGGAGGTACGTCTCAGGTCATTCACACCAGCATGGACAATGACTGAGTCATATTTGTACTTGCCTTGGAGTGACCTGAGTGCTTGTGTTATGTGGCGGATCCTAGCGCCAGACAGGCTGCTCACCGTGACCTTCTCCTTGTTCAGCCTGGTGAGCGGGACGTCAGTGTGCCTGACGATAGAGTCACCTATTACAAGTGTATCAGGTGTGTTGTTTAGCCTTAAGGGCTGTGACTGTTCGGCACACTGGCTTTGTGAGATATGTGTTGCATATCTCACAAACTTGCATGCTTTTTGGTGGAAACATGAGTGCTTAGAAGTAAATCCATGCAGAGACAGGGGGAGAACTTTAAACTGCTCAGAGAGAATGAGTAGAGGTCAGGACTGAACAGTGGAGTCATGATGTGGTGATCTGAGCCAGTTGGGAAGGTGGCCTAATGGTTAAGATGTTTGCCTTGCAAGCACAAGGTGCATGGTTTGAGTCTCACAAGGGATAATTGGCTAGGCTTAAAATGGCTCGCAAGGGCAGTTAGCTTAGTACTAATCTATGAACCTATTAACTAAGTCCCCTGGACTAATTATGTGTTTCATGTATTTATTTTGCATAAATTATATTTCTTATGCTTTCTTGTGTCTCCAAAGTAGCACTCACTCAGAGAAATTATGTTATTTCATTTTTCTCTGAGCTGGTATAAAATTGGAATCAATATATTTCAAAATTATAGGGCTGGGTAGACCCCCCCCCCCAACCTTAGGAGTGTATGGGGAATGCACTCCCTTGCAAAAGTGCTTTAAAATGATGTTTTTGAGTTTAGTTGTCATAGTGGTCAAATCGCATGGTCCAATACTGCTTTTCACACTTCAGGTTTTAGTGACTTTGGCTTTGATAAGACCAAGTAGACCAGCTTTAAACAAGCATTTAATATTATACACTCTTTTTTTATAATGGATATTTTGTATCTGCCATTTAAGTATTCCTGTACTAGCAGTTGTAAGTACTTTGCCATGTATCATTTCATGTAATCAGTTTTTGGGTATCTGATAACAAAATTCTGGCAGGATTACTTGAAATTAACTATGTTCAGTGAAACTTTATCTCATGTCATGTAGTTGCCTTTTGTGTATCTGACAACTAAATTCTGACAGGATTACTTGAAATGCAGCAGGGAAGTGAAACTTTATCTGCTGAAGTTACTCTGTGGGAACAGTAAAACAAACCACTTTTTCTAATTAGTGTTACTGCACTTCAGAAAAACAGAAGCTCAAGGTCAGCTTGTTCAAGTCACTCAATAAAATGTTAATCTACCACAAATAAAGTAAATCAATGTAGACCTCAGCATACAGCTCTCGCCGCACACTGCCTTTGTGCACGAATACTCTGGCCAATAAGAGTTCATGTAGCACTTTCACTGTAATCTCTTTTACCTGACTTTATAAACAGGCTGTGAACTGACAGTGCAGTAAGCCTGTTCTGAATTGGCCAAGAAGCTGCAACGCAAGTCGGTGTGATGTGAATGAAGACAAAGCTTCACAGGCAATAGCAGGATGGCCAGATAACTTCTGATCAGTCTTTTGTTAGTGGTATCTGATTATTTATTCAGACCAATGATTTAGCCACAGATGTTGAGTTACATCTTTACATATGAATAACTTTGTTTTTTATCTGAGTAATGTTATTTAAGTTCTGATACCACATGTATGCCTTAAGGACATTTCTTTAATTCTTCCTCTGTACTTAACTATTATCTTATCAGATGTGTTGGCGGCACAGTCTCCTTTGCTGTTGGAAGATCAGAAGATCCACAGGTTCTGTTCCCACATTTTCCAGTACTGACACTGCAGTACATCATGAAAGGGGCACTGCACACCTGAGTGCCATTCCTTTGGATGAGGTATTAAAAGGAGGTCTCATTTGTCTGATTTGGAGGCATACCTCTCAAGGTGTACCTCATTACGAGGGACTTTCCTCATTTGGGGACTTAAAAGTTCTTGTTCCTCAAAGTCAAAAGAGTTGGTCACACATTCTGTGCTGTGCATTTTTGTAACTGATATCCATGGAAAATAGAACTAAATTATATTGTCATTAAAAAACTTTTCTATAAATAAAAACTGGCACATTTTAACTATCTCATTGGCTTCCTACTTGAAGTTGTTAGTAAGCTGTTAGTAGGTGTTCCACATTTTGCTCCTTTGTTCCACATTATGAGTAGTAGCGTTACTCATTTTGGAGACAGAAGGTTGAGAGCTATGTTTGGAGGTAGCTCAAGTGGATGCAAAAGAACCCATGGCACTTATGTTCTTTATTATCAAATAAGCATACACACAAAAACATGTACAGATAAAACCAACAGACAACTGTCAAATAAATGGGCTAAATCAAAATCTATACATAGTTAGACAAATAAAACATAATTCTGTTTGTTGTAAGTCATACAGCACAAAATGCTGAAAAAATGAAAGGGAAAAAACCAATATAAACATAGGTTCATAGGTTGGTACTAGGCTATCTGCCCTAGGGCCTATACAAGCATGGCCATAACAATTCCGTGGCTAGTTCTCCCCACATTATTTACTTCCCTGGACCCCTGTCTAGCAGGGCAACTGATGTGATCCCCGGGGTGAATTTCCTATCTTCCATCCAATCATCAAGGTTCCTTTTGAAGAGGGCCAAAGAGGCACTCTGCTTGACATGTATGGGCAGTCTGTTCCAGAGTCTGGGGAGTCTCTGGGTCAGGAACCTATCCCTCCAGCATGTTTTGTTCATTTTGATGACAAGGTTTAGATCCCTGGAGCATGTTTCTCTGAGGGATTGGGATTTCTTTAAGTGTAGCATGTCCAACAGCTCTGGGTTTGACATGGCCTTGTATGTTAAGCAGAGATCACCTCTGAGTAGACAGTATGCGACAGAGTATAGGTGGAGTTTTTTTAGACGGTCAGCATAGGGCATCTGCTTTAGGCCTGTGATTCTTTTAGTGAGGTATTTCTGCGGCCTTTCCAGTTGTTGCTGATGCCTTGAGAGGTACATACCAAAAGGGGCATTGTATTCTATAATGGGTCTAATGAGGGATGAGTACAGTGGGACAATGACCTCCTTTTTTTGTGTGGATGAAAAGCCCTTAGTGATGAGGTGTACCACATAGAAGAATTTCCTCACTGTTGTAGCGTTGTGGTTATCGAATGTGAGACCACTGTCAACCTGTGTCCCTAAGTCTCTTATCACACTTTCGGTGTTTAGTGTACTGCCGCCTATGTGGTAATTCATGGGTATATGTTTCTTCCCAAAGGGGATAACTATACATTTCTTGGCATTGAGCTTGAGCCCATGGCTCTGGCATCAAGCATCTGTTTCTGTAAGGCCCTTTTGTAGAATATCCACATCATTTGGGGATTCAATAATGGCTCCCAGTTTGCAGACATCTGCAAACTTTGTTAGCCAGAGTCCCTTAGTGTTGGCCTGTACTTCAGAGAAGTAGATGCCAAACAAGAGCGGTCCCAGGACTGAACCCTTAGGAACTCCACTTGTCACTTGTCTGGAGCTGGATTTGGAGTTGGCTACTTTTACAGTGTGGGTTCTGTCAGTAAGCCAATTGGCAACCCATCGAGTGATGTAGGGATTAACGCCCAGCTTAGTAAGTTTATCTATGATTCCAGAGTGGGGGATGGTGTTGAAGGCCTTGGAGAGGTCCATGTAGGCTGTGTGGATCACCTTACCCTTGTCCATGGCTCTGGAGACTGATTTGAAGAAGTCAATCAGGTTCAGAAGACAAGATCGGCCCTTCACGAACCTTAACTGCATGGGGTTTAGTGTTTGAAGGCTGCCGATGTCTTTGTTTATAAGTTCCATGATAATATGTTCCATGGCCTTGCAGATCAGGCTCGTCAGACTGATGGGGCCATAGTTCCTGGGATCCAAGGTGGATCCCCACCTTGTGGAGTGGGATAACTGTAGCTGTGCACCACTCAGTGGGCACGAAGCCTGAGGTGAGGCTATGATTAAACATGACAATTAGGTGAGGTGCCAGTTTATTTTGTAGTTCATGCAGTACACAACCTGGGATGTCATCTGGTCCCATGGATGCTGTATTCTTAGCTTTGGAGAGTTTTTTTTTTACCTGTGTGGCTATTATTACTGTAATTTGGCAATCTTTTCGGTATTGAGATTGGCCCTTTAGGGGGTGAGGGGGGTGAAGTTTTCACTGAATCGATCTGTACTGGCAATATCCTTTGGATCAATATATTTAATGCCATTCTGTTATAGCTCAGAGCAGGTCTGAGCATTGCCATTTAGATTCTTGACATAACTATAGAATGCCTTGTGGGTGTATTTGGAATCTTTGACAATTTTAGTTTTGTAACTAGCTTTGGAGGATTTTATGAGGGAACTCAGCTTCTTACTGAGGCTGGTAAGGAAGTTTTTTGCATCCTGGGATTTTCCTCTTTTATGCAACAGTTTCTTCCTTTTGTTGTAAAGTTTGTTTATGACAAGGGACCACCAGATTGGCTTCCTTTATTTTGGAGGAGAGCGTCTTGGTTCTATTGGGGATGGCATGATTCATGCACAAGTGGATGTGCTCATACAGTGCCTTAGTGTAGGACTCAGTAGTCGAACGTTCAGTTCCCATCTGCATGGGTGTCATGAAGGTTGTCACTTCTGACTTGAGTAGCATGAAGTTGGCTTTGGAGAAGATTTTTACGGAGGTTTCCTTACTGGGGGGTGGGGGTGGGATGTTGATGTCCAGGGTGATTAACTTATGGTCAGACCAGCCCAACAATGAAATACAACTGTAGCATAACATTCAGGCAAAATAAAAAGAAAACTGCAAGTAGAGGACGTGTGTTGCAACCTCCAAACATTTCTGCCATAGCCTGGAAGGACAACTGAGCAATAAATGAGGCCAAAACCGGTTTCTTATTATATGACACCTTAGAACACCTTCCTAGCTGAGCAGTCCTTTCAATGTCAGTGACAGAAATAACTCCATCCATACAATGGCCTGTCTTCTGACTAAAGGAAGGAATATGTCAAGCTACATGTTATCCAGGAAAACGTTATATTCATTCAGGCATGGTACACAGTCAAAAACTGTCCCCGGCATATCACCAGTCCCAACTTTCAAGCTGTAATCTGAATTGTACAAACCTTCAAACAAAGGCTGTTCCCACCAAATAAACATTTTGGACAATGACATGGCATCCTTCTTCCCTGAAGAAAATACTGCTACTGTTGCTGTAAATCTGCATTCAGTGCCTGTATCTTCTGTACTTTCTCAGAACACCCTAAACTTCTCATCGCTATATATGTCAAATGCTGCAGTTTCATCCTGCAGTAATCCTTAGCATATTTCAACTTAATTGCCACACATCAACTCATCCAAGACAGAAAGACCATGTAATGCTATGATAATTTTAGTACTGCTGAACATGACTTTGCTTGATATCCCACGATACTGAATAGGCGATAAACCTCTTAAATCTCTTTCTTAATGTGATAGATGCTGTACACTAACATTAAATACTACACCATGGTCAGAAAAAAACACAACAAAAAAATCCCAACCTGCAGCTCTGCCAGTGACTTTGAAAATATGATAAAATCAATCTCGGTCCAAAGGGAGACCCTACAGTTTATAAAACCACAAGAACTCCCTACGTGCAAGTGCCCAACAAGCAGCAACGTCTTACAGACTTTAAACGTCCTTATTGTCTTACAAAATCACAATTAAAAATCTCCTGCAAGAATACCCATGTTCATACCCCTCAACCTCTTAGAGCAAAAATTCTGGAAAAAGCCTAAAATGATGGGGGGACAAATAGGGACAGATTTTAAATATTGCTCTTACAAACTTAGAAAGTTGATAGAATAATAGGGTTTGCATTAGCATGAATTTTCTGAAAGATGTGGATTCATAAACTCAAATACTTGTCAGTATTTAATGACTTCAATCCTCAGCTATTTGCCAGAAAGGTACAGATTTTAGGAGACACACACCAAAAATATGAGGCAAAAATCTGGACATTCTGTGAAAATCTGTACAGTTGAGAGGTATGCCCATGTTCATTAACAAGAAAGACTTGAAATCTCAAAAAAAAGACTCCATACGGAATCTGCATAAGCATAGATAATTACAGGTCAAACTCCATTATTCCATAATACCCATGACTGGATGAAAGATCTTTGCATCCAAAACTTTGGCCTATCTATCAAAAAAAAAAATAAAAAAAAAAGATTAGCAATACCAGAACAGCTATCCATGCTAAAAGTCCACAATGCTGCATTATTCCAAAACACTTCAAACTGAGACGTCTGCAAAGCTTTGCTTATTCTGCACTTGAGACAATATCAGTGAATAAAGGTATAAGTTCAGTTCCCAAGAGGCCTGTCTTTTCCCCATTAAAAGAAAGAATACAGGGCATAAGTAATATGTCCTATGCAGACTACCTCAAAGCCCCATCCCTGTATTATGTCTTCTACAGGCTGCAGATGAGGGGAGATTTATGCCTGGCATACAAGGCATTAAAAGACACCAGGTTGATGGACCTCCTGCAGATCCGCAAAACAAATAGCACCAGAATTACCCATTGTAAATACTTAAACCTTGCCTGTGATATAAATAGGACCTGCTGAAGAGACAGGTATGTATCCTAGAGACTAACTCTTCTCTGGGAACAGGCTCCCCCCCGTCCACGTGAAGCAGAGTTCCTCCCTAACCCAATTCAAGTGTAACTTGGACAGTTGGATAGGGAACAGGAAATTCACCCCTGGTTTGGCACCTGCGCCTCTAATGGACAAAGGTAGACTGTAAATTCTTGTAAATATTTTATCTCCCAAGCCCCTGCTTACACTTATCAAGGGTACCAGAACTTGCCAGAGATTTGGGATGTATGATTGGGTTTAAAAAGGCCCTTTTAGTCATTAGCCTACTACACACGTATGAACCTATATGAAAGAAAATGAGTATCCACCAAACAAATGATATCTGCGGACTCTTCCCTGTACCATCTATAAATCATCAGTCTCCAAGCCTCACTATTAACATTCAAAGACAAAACAGCTAGCCATTTCCCTCCTTTTGTACATTTTCACTGCTGGTGTTGTAGCTTCTTTTAACACCTTTGAATTTACTTACAGGAGACCCATATAAACTTTGGTCCATATCACAAGAATTTCCATTAATCCTCTGACTCACCTTCTGGAAAAACAGATATTTCAGTGGAAAACAAATCCTTCTCAAAATATCTAGCATCATGCTGTATAGGTAAATCATTCAAATGATCTCATGAGAGTGGCCTGACCATCTCAAACTGCTAACCAACTGGAGAAAAGGAAGACCACACTAAACGAAGCACTCAGCCCACACAGAAATAAAACATCCTCAGGTTGCACAGTTTCTATCCCCCTTGCATAAGAGACACTTTCTTAGATTACAAAGTCGCCCCCCCCCCCACACACACACACAGACACGGGACTTGGACTGAGGTTGTCTAGTTCATAGGTAGGTACTAGGCTATCAGCCCAAGGGCCTACGTAAGCCTAGCCAACAAGGTTCTCTGGCTTATGCCACCCAAGAAAGCTATTTTCCTGTGCCACTGTCGAGCAGAGACACAGAAGTGATCCCCGGGGTGTATTTCCTATTTCCCATCCACTCAACAAGATTTTTCTTGGAGTGCTAATGAAGAACTTTGCTTGACATAGATGGGTAGCCTGTTCCAGAGTATAGGAAGTCTCTGGGACAGGAATCTATCCCTCCAGCATGTCCTGTTTATTGTGGTGACAAGGTTTAGGTCTCTAGAGCGTGTAGCTCGGAGGGATTGGGATTTCTTTAGGTGTAGCATGTCCAACAGCTCTGGGTTTGACATAGCTTTATATGTTAGGCAGAGATCACCTCTGAGTAGGCGACATGTTACAGAGTAAAGCTGGAGTTTTTTGAGGCGGTCAGTGTAGGGCATTTGTTTGAGGCCAGTAATCCTCTTTGTGAGGTACTTCTGTGGCCTTTCCAGCTGCTGCAGATGTCTTGTGAGGTACATTCCAAAAGGGACGTTGTATTCTATAATGGGCCTAATGAGTGTCGAGTAGAGGGGAACAATGACCTCTTTTTTCCTGGATGAGATCCCTTTTATGATGAGGCGTGTCACGTAGAAGGACTTCCGGACTACTGTGGCGATGTGACTATCAAAGGAGAGACTACTGTCCACCTGGGTCCCAAGGTTTCTTATCATGCATTCGGTGTTAAGTAGATTGCTGCCTATGTGGTAGTTCATGGGTGCAGAGTTTTTACCAAAGGGGATGACACTGCACTTTTTGGCATTGAGCTTGAGGCCATGGCTCTGACACCAGGCATCTGTCTCAGTGAGGCCCTTCTGTAGGATGTCCACATCGTTTCTATCCCAATGCAGAGACTCAGGTTACATAGTCCATCCTCCCTTACAATACACACACACACACACACACGGGACTCAGACTTAGGTTGCCCAGATTGCGCCCCTGTAAATCAGTATATCTGTATTAGTTAAAATAATATAACTATCACATATGCCCTCCTTGGCCACGTGTAGAAAACGTAATAAGGCACTCAGTCTCTGTCCTCCATAGCAAACATCATTTTACAGGGAAGGTCTGTATAGGATGATCCAAGTCCCCACAAAAAAATAAATATATAAATAAAAATATATGATGATCTAAGCCCACCCCTCAAAAAATAAAAAAAAATAAAAATAAAAAAATGTAGGCTTACCGATATAAAAGAAGCAGTTCCATACGATTGTGTACAACACATTGATTAGGAAGGTGAGTTATAGTAACATTCACAAATTGTAAAATATAAGCCACCCACTTCCTTTGTAGAGACCTCTGTCATCAAATCATTTTACAACATTAAAGATATCGGCACAGTCAGCTTTCAAGTATAAAATAATAGCCTCAGCAGAAATATCTTCAATCCTGAAGTGTGAAGTCAGTCTTTTTTTGACCTGCTGAGTCATTCCCACAATACAGTAGTCTGTCCAAGTTAAGAAATCCTTTTTGGCATATAGAAAATCAACAAAAGGAAAAGTCAGTTTCCCAGAAGTATAAGTGATGTGATGTCATGCCTGAAACTTTAAAGCCCAATGAGTTAACTACTTCAGCTCACAAAACATAGCTGTTCGTAGATGTTCCAGCATTTTTGTTTTCATTTCTAAAATGGGCCAATGAAAAAGCTGTCCTGCCATACAGAAAATGATTTACCATCAGCTTCAGTATAAGTTTTTGAAAATGCAAAACTTTTTTTTGACTTGAAAACCCCAACAAACCAAACAGCTCAGCTGGAAAAAAACAACTTCACCCTGTTAAGCAGAAACAGGAAGTCTCTCACCCAAAACAGGTGAAATCAGTTCTACATTAGGTGCAGCATACTTCAGAGAAAACTTTTTTCTACAATAAAGCTCAAGCAAAGTGCAGCACTTGATTCAGCACAGACAGCAAAGCTACATCAAGCAAACATCCATCCAACAATCTTACAATCTGAGTGAGTCTAACCCGAGGAAGAGGCAGGTCACATTCACACTCTAAGAAACAGAATCTGTAAACAAGTCTATCATTACTGGATCACCCCCTACCCCCCTTCATCAACCAGCACTCTCCAGCACCCTTTCTGGATTGGGACTGAAAAGAAGCAGTTAAAAGAAATGACGAGGAAGGATCAGGAGGCCTTTGTAAAGATGACTGCAAATCTTTCTTCAGTAACATTGGGAAACTGAGAATAATGCAGTGCAGTGTCACACGTGGAACTAATCCAAAACAGCATTGCCCACTTTGATCCTAAGCATAGCTAACATATTTGTTAATACAGGTTTTCTACCTTTCACACCCAGTGTCTGCCAACCATTTGTTTCTTTTCGCAGGAGTGAGAGCTGACCAGAAGGAGTTAACAATTAGCCTTTGGGACTGGTAGTACTTTGTTTTCCTTTTCTCCCCAGCCCTAACTATGCATGTTCAGCAGGTATTGGGGATGGACATGCAATGGACCAAAGAGGATGTCCCCTCATATTTGCAAGGGGAGTCCCCCGCCAGTGTCCCTGTCCCCTGAGCATAAATAGTGGTTTACCTGGTCTTCACTAGGGAGATTGCAACACGCAGTCTGCCCCCCAGGGGTGCATTAACAACCCCTCCATTCCCAGTTATTACTAACTTGACTCCAGCAGCAGTCATTGATGTTCCACAAATTCCTGAGTCCTGCTCAATCCCTAAGATCACCATGGATTAGCTTAACACACAAACTTGAAACACCACTTCCATGGGTCCAGACAATGTACCTGGCTGCGTAACTAACACTGCCAATCATCCTTCACTGAATCCCTCCTAAACTTGCTTGCTAAGCATAGTCAAAGGGTATGTCTGAGGTATGGAAAATAGATGTAGTGGTGCCCATGCACAAATTGGGCCCTACCACAGATGCCAGAAATTACACACCCATCAGTGTAGCTAACTCAGTTTACAAGACCTTAGAATGTATCATATTTGACTTAGTAAAATATGACATTACAAATGTTATAGGTTCATAGCTGTGTACTAGGGTAATGGTCCTGGAGCCTTTACAAGCCTAGCCCATAGGATTACCCTGGCATTGTGCCATCCGACCTTAGTTCCCAGTGCCTCTGTTGAGTAGAATCAA
>NC_056726.1:1005299343-1005353880 GCF_019279795.1 Protopterus annectens
AATGTCATACATATGGTTATACATTCTATCCCTCAATCTTCTGGTGGTCATACCTATATAAAATGCCTGACGTATCACAGTTGGCCAAATATATCAGGTTAATATTGTTACAAGAAGCATAAAATCTAGGTTCAAATTTGTAATCTAATGTCGGATGTATAAATACCTGTTCTTTAGTAATCAGTGGGCACATATTACATTTACCACATGGTAGGGTGCCTGTTATTCTAGGACATTTTAAATGCTTGAAATCTTTATCATTACGCTCAATACATAAAATTCTTTTTAGACTTCTACTATTTTTAAATGTGAAGCTAGGTCTTTTGTCCAGTATTTTACTTATGTCAGGGTCAGCCATAAGAATATGCCAATTTGTTGATATAATTCTAGTAATTTCCTTATTGTCACTTGTGTATCTGGTGATAAAAGTTACTTTATGTTGATTCTTTGGCTTATAATTACCCTTATGGCTAGTCCTTTTTTGTATATATTTAATTGACTAATATATACATATGATGGTGACTATTTGATATATATATATATATATATATATATATATATATATTTTTTTTTATGAATCTTTTATGAATTTTTTATGAAGTTTTTCTTATTAGGTCTGCTGTTCTTATTGATATAATATATTATAATATCGATTATTTTATATATTTGATATTATTTCACTCAGATTCTAGATTTGCATTCATACTTAATATAATTGACTAATTGTTTGATTAGAGATACGAAGTCATTCCACACTATTTAAATATAAGTGGATGTCTTGATTAATTTAGATCTGATGAAGCGTACCAGGGGTGTACGCAAAAGCGCTCATTTGTGTGTTTTATTTTAATAAAGTACTCATTATTTCTTCCCGTGGTAGTCCGACTACGTCTTTTTGGATATAAACTTACAAGTATGTTTATAAATAGTGGGGACCCAGCTGACCTTTTGAACAGAGTTAAATACAAGGTTGTAAGAGGAGGAACAGACAGGTTTACACCCATAATTTTGGGATTTAAATTATAGAATGAACTGACCCTTTCCAGTGGCACTGAAGAAACAAGTTTTTTTCACTTAGCTATGATTATATCTTTTCTCAAACAGTGTCTTTCAGATAACATTTGTTTTATATCAGAATTTGGGAGGGGGCTATAGTTTAATGGAAAAGATGGAATCAGAAGTGAATTTTGCGTTCAAAAAGGGTTTTGATATAAAAAATATTTTGGAAAAAGGATGGCATCTTTTAATAATACTGATGGTATGATGTTAAAATGTAGTGCCTGCCATCAATGTAATTATGTCTTTGAGGGTAACAGAATTAGTAATTTCTCGCTACCCAAGGACACCGAATTGTAAAGGAAGATTCCACTGTCAGACTAATAGTGTCTGTATGTAGTCCTATGCATGTCCTGCCCAGCTTTTTATATTGGCAAAACCAAATGTAGTTTAAAAGTTCTACATATATCCTGTCCAGCTTTTTATATTGGTAAAACTGAATGTAGTTTACAGCAGCTAATTTATGAACATAACAGTATAAGGGTATGAGACACTATACTGCTTTATATAAACATTCAGTTACTTGTAACGGATTTGGCAAATTTCAATTTTTTTTGTGTTAGAGAAAGCAATTTCCTCCTGTTTGCTTGTGTGTGTTTAGGGGGTGATTGAAAATCAGTTCTGGAGTCTCAAAGTTTTTTTTTGGTAACTCCATTTAAATGCAACTAACAAGCCAAGTTGAAATGGCAGGGTTTGTGTTTTTATAAAATGTTGGCCGACATTAAAATCAGCTAAGCTGTAATGAGCTTATGTAAGTTTGTTTTTACTTATACAAGTTTATAGGTGTTTACTAGGCTAATGACCAAAAGGGGCTTATTAAGCCTAGCCATACATTTCAAATCTCTGACAAGTTCTGATACCCTTCATAAGTGTAAGCAGGGGCTTTGGAGATTAAACATTTACAATCAGGGGCCTGGGAGATGAACCATTTACTGTCTACCTGTCTCCATTAGAGACACAGGTGCCAAACCAGAGATGAATTTCCTGTTCCCCATCTAACTGCCCATGTTACACTTGAATTCCGTTAGGAACTCTGTTTCACATGGATGGATGGATGGATGGAGGGAGAGCTTGTTCCAGGAAAGGGGTAGTCTCTGGGATACATACCTGTCTCTCCAGCAGGTCCTATTTATATCACAGGCAAGGTTTTAAGTCTTTAGAATGGGTAATTCTGGTGCTGTTTGTTTTACAGATATGCAGGAAGTCCATCAGAGTGGGGTCTGACAATGCCCTCTATGCCAGGCATAGATATACCACCAACACTCTGTAGGAACAGAATACAGGGGTCTGCATAGGACATGTTACTTGTGTCCTGTATTCATTTAGTGAGAAACCTCTGTGGATGTTCCAATAGTTGGATATGCCTGGTTAGGTACTCAATAGGTCTGATGAATGCTGAACACAGTGGAACAATGACTTCCTTGGCTCAAGATGCCATACCTTTATTTTTAAGTTGTACAACACAGAATGACTTCCTCACTACTGTAGACACATGATGTTCAAAGGCTAGATTACTGTCTGTGTGTGTCCAAAAGTCCCTGACTATTAGGCTAACTCTTAGGACTGTGTTGTCAATATGATAGTTACCATGGGTGAATGAATTCCCAAAGGATACTATTATGCATTTCATGGCATTTAGTTTTAGTCCATGGCTCTGACAAATTAGGTCTGTGTCATCCCTTTCTGGAGACAATTTGTGTCAGTTGGGAATTCAATGACAACTCCTAATTTGCAATCATCTGCAAATTTAGTCAGCCAAAGGCCATTTATATTAGCCTTGACTTCAAAGAAGTACATGCCAAAAAGAAACAGTCCCAGGCCTGATCCCTGAGGGACTCCTCATGTGACTGGCTGCTTTGTAAAGGTGGACTCCCCAGTTCTAACTTTCTGGGTCCTTCCTCTGAGCCAGCTGACTATCCATTGGGTGACATAAGGGTTTTACCTAACCTCCTGAGTTTGCCAACAATGCCCGAGTGGGTATTCTGTCAAATGCCTTGGCTAGGTCATGTAGACAGTGTGAACTATTTTGCCTTCATTCATTGCTTGCGGACCTTCTCAAAGTCCACCAGGTTGAGTAGGCATGACCTACCCTTAAAACCAAACTGGGGTTGGGTCCAGTGTCTGCAGGTTTCCCGTGTCATTATTGATCATGTCCATTATAATTATTTTCCATGACTTTGCATATGGGACTAGTGAGACTTCTGGGTCTGTAATTTCCACGGTCTGTTGATATATGTGCATGTGTGTGTATGTATATGTATATATATATATATATATATATATATATATATGGAAGATTTTTATTTATTCATTTGTTTTATGGGTAAATATTGAAGAATGTGGATCATATGATTTCTCACATGATGCATTTAACATTTAAACAGACTGATAGGTGGGAACTGTATATTCAGATAAAGTCTACTTTTTGATACAGATGGAGGAGCTTAATAAAAATTTTTTACTCATGGAGCTACCAGAAGTGGTTTCTTTAATTGTTGGTTACAGATTGACATCTTTTGAGTAGTTAGGTTTTGTTGTGAACTTTCACCTGTCTTTTACCATAGATCCCAACACTGCAGAAATATGTCCTACTAATATTTTACAGGCTAAGGAGGATACTATTCACTAGCAGTGCAGTACTATACGTACTTTAGTTTGGAGTCTTAACTCAGCTGAAGGGTACTCATCACCCTGAACACAAGTCCCGATATTTGACAGCAATTGTTAAACAACTAGGTACAGTCTTCATTTGTCTTCCTTTATTAGGGTTTTTGTACTTCACAAGTCAAGAAGGGCCTATTATTGCTGATTCTCCACCAATACATTACAGTTTTGTACACAACTACAAGCAACAAAACTAGGTTCTTAAGCTTCAGTGTACACAGTCTGGCTTCCTCTACAAATGCAAGTACATGCATCACACTGCATTGGTTCATACAAAGGATTTTTTTTGTATGTCCAAACTGATTTTTTTAATTTATATTGAGTCCTGCTTTCTTTTAGGAGTTTACTATTGTCTTACCTCTTCTTTCTCAAAATTTACCCTTAAGTATAGCTTATCAGCTCTTTTTGTAGTGCTTATTGAATGGGTCTTTTGTGGTAAAAAGCACCTATTAGTCACCATATAATATCAAACTAAGTAAATGAGTTGCTCCACCATGGTATGATACATCTGGCTAAACTATCATTGAGCTGTAGGGTATATGGACATGTGGAAGTGGTCACTCCCCTCTAGTGTGATGATTCATGGAGGGATATTTTTCATCTTGCTGAAGTCCCTTACTGGCTGAGTGAATCATATTGAATGGTTGTCGTCCTGAAGGTTTTACAAGTGTGTAGACCCAGTTATGAATATGCTAAGCCCAGATGGATTGTGTAACACTATTTGCATTACAAATTTCAAGTTAAAGTAAGCTTTTTATCCATCCTCACTTAGGAACTGTATGATCATTCTTGGTTACTCACGATAATTCTTGGTTATTCACCGGATGGCCAGCCATCGTGTTACACAGCCTACTCAAATCTAACCGTGGATGTCTCGACAGAATCACTGAGGGGGTAATTTTTGTGAGAAATGTCATCCATTTAAGCTACTTTTCCATTTTGGTAGACTCCTTCCTCCAGACAGAATGTCAGCTTTTTTTGCAGAGCTACGATGGGTTGTAATAAGGAGTGAGATTTGCTCTGACACATGCCATATATGGCACAGTCAAGGAATATATGATTTACGGAAATATGAATTAAAAAAATGTTTTTACCATATTTATTTTTATTGTTAAGGGTGGTTATTCATTTCCTTTTTTATAGGATTTAGAGGAATAATTTTGGAATTTCATTCATGTTTAACAGACAGGAAGACAGTATAGATTATTTAGAAGTACATATTTATAATACAATTTGCACATTATATAGGAAACCTACAGCAAAAATAAAATATTTTCTCTTTGCTGCTGATGCTCACACATCTTATCTTATACAATCATCATGTTTTGGTGAAGTTTTAAGAGAAATTTATTATCACATTCAAAATTCTGCCAAAATTACAGAATTATGGCTGGTATATAGCAATGGATATAGAGGTTATAAAGAGCATCTGTATCAGTGAACAAGGCACAACAAATATTAGAAGTAAAAAGTAAAGGCAGATAAGTCTCCCAGAGATTGCCACTCCTCTGGAACAAATTCCCAACTCTTAGGCAACTGGATGGGAGACCATAAACTTAACCCTGGGGTGTCACTTATGTCCCTCGTGGATAACACCAGTTGGCGCTTATTATAGGCTTGTGCTGCAAACATAACCATACAACTTGGTCAATAAGGGAACAAGGGTATAATGTGGCTAGGCTTATAAAGGCCCTACGTCCAATGGCCTAGTAGCCTGCTATGAACATATGAATCTATGTATAGGAAGAAAAGGGAGTTTAATATACGGCAGGATGAAGTTTATTTTGTTAAGTATGTACCGTTGGTAGGGGGTATAGTTTGTTTCCAGATAAAGTATCAGTATATAATAACAGCTGAGAAACTGGATATAATGTTAAACTCTTCCCTGAAAATCTCTTTTAAGAATATACCAACTATCATGGGAAAGTTAATAGTAGAAGTATCATGGAATTTTATTTTATTTTTATTAACTTACTTATTTGCATTTGTTTATCGGGATAGTCCACCAGGACAAAGAGCCCATTTTCAGTGGGGGCCCTGGGAGAAAAGCTCCACAGGTAACAAGAAACAGAAAATACAATAGATACAATAAGAAGCGCATAAAGCAAAATACATTTGGCATGAGTACATTACTGGAGAATATACAGCAACAATATGACATGAAGTAAATAAGTTAAGAGTAAGTTTGTTACAGGACTATATACAGCCAAGTGAAGCATTTTAGAACTGAAATGATAACAAAATGACTTGATTCAGCACATTGCATAAAATTTCGAACAGGTGAATTGGATAACAAAATGACATATGATTCTACAATGCATAAAAATAATTCTAACAGTGGTTAATAGTGAAGGTTACACCTGGCCTTAGTATAGGTAACTCAGACAGCATAACACCTTGTATTAAGAATATTACATGCTAGGTAGAGGCTGATTTTGATTTGAGGGAAGGAGACAATGTGCAGGTTCAGTTCCATTTGGAAGACGGACTTTTTTAGGGAGGCTTTGAAAGCGTCAGGATATTTTTTTTTTTGTAGTTTTAATAGTCAAAGGTAGGGCATTCCAGGCTTAAAGTTGCATGTTAGAGTTGTACTGCTTTCTAAGTAAATGGGTACTAGTTTGTCTTATATCATAAAGTTGAATAAGTTAATTCCTGTTTAAATTTCTATTATGTAAAGCAGCAGTTTACTGTCTTGGGTACCTATGTGATCTATATTATATAGGTCAGACTAAATGCCCTGTTAGAGAGTGTACACTGAAACATCTTAGGGATATATGGAATAAGTCAGAAAAAAACTATTGACATGCCTCTCCTAGTGACGAAGTTTAATATTGCATAGATGCAAAATTATTTTTATGCTAACATTTCAGAAGTTTAGTTACTAAAAAAGGCCTGGTTTGTATCCAAGTCCGATACCTAGTTTCCAAAGCACTGAGCAATGAGTTAAGTATTTTATTGTGAATTGAATCTGGTTTTTAAATGGTTCCTTCTGAATGGGGTTAATAAATCCTGGACACATTAAAATGAGTAAAGTGATAAATTTTAAAGCCAGTAGAAGTATGTTGCTGAGGTGCCAATTAGACTTGTTTAAAATAAGTAATACAATTTATGCTTAAAGCTCCAATATGAAAAAGAAGTGCGGATCAAAAACTTTGGATTGAAGTTTGTTGTTTATTGGAAAATGTTGATGTTTATGTAGGGATTGTAATAAGGCTGTGTTCAGTTGTGCAATAACATTTTGGTGCAGACGGGTGAATTTGTCTGGTCTTTTCTTGCAGAACCTGCTGCTTCTGTTTGTTCTTGGTGTCTGACTCTTATTGTACGAGCAAAGTTTGTTGCAAACTCTGCTCCAAGGTTGCAGTGCAGATCTTCTATTTCATCCTCCACCCTTCTGCATGTTTGTTACAGTGGATAAAGTCCGAATACATTTCAAGTGACTGTAGGTTCACTGTCTGTCAACACAACACTTGCAAGTGTTTATCAACTCACACTTTGATATCTTTCCTTCCAACCCCGTTCTAGCCACACTTGTTTTTTTTAAAGAAAGCCACCCTCCTTCAGCAAACCTGCAATATAACCTTGAAAGAACAAACCCAGTTTGGAAGCTGAATCCACAAAGATTTGTATATCCTGGAGATAAAATAGCTGCCCTCAGCTACTAGACCAGTAAGTCCAATATAGGCAATAAAAAATATTTTTAAAATAGTTAACTTTCCAGCACAGTGCCAATAAAATTACTTGTCTTGTAAAGAGCTCAAATGCCAACTACTCTCTCTGTCTCTCTAACACAAAGTGTACACACACACGGACATGCACACGTCCATGCATACACACTACAATTTATAAGTTGCCAATTAGCTTGCAGCATGTCTGGAATGTGGGAGGAAACCAGAAAACCCACTTTATTAATAATTATAATACAATCTGCTTATTCATGCAAGAATTCCTGTCAAATAAGCTAAAAGTAAGGCTATGATGGCACTGAAAGAAAATTCTGCTACATTTCTTTAAATAGGATGCCAAGGAAAATGTGCAGAAGCAGCACTATCTGGCACTGATGTTGCCCTTAAACTCCTGCTTCAGACAAGGAAAAGTAAAATGATTCTTGAAGGTGTTGAATGTATGGAGAAAATGAACTTAATATCCATAGGAGGTGGGTCTGTAGGTAAGGAAATCATGTAACCCTGGAAGAAGGTGCACAGAAAGGAACTAGAAGTCATGTGAGAATTCTGGTGTCAGTGACGGAAATGAGGTCAAGGATTAAGGTAGATCTGATGCTTAAAGAGGAAGTAGGTAAACAAATGAGCTAGAGAGGCAGGAGAAAGAATTAGGGGCTGGGTGAATGTGTGGGAAAGGAATTTTAGAGTGCTGTACAATGAGAAGGGGGGTCAAGGGGAAATATAAGAAATGATGTGACAGAAGTGGTACAGACAGCAAAACAACAGAGACATGAGAACAAAGGAAATGATCCAGAATACAAAGTAGAAATTTAAATAAGGGAGGCGGCAAGGGTCCAACAATACAAACATAAGTTATTTAACGCTACCTGTGTTTCCCTGAATCTACTTCTGGCCCAAACATTCTGGGAAACCACCTCCTGCCAAACATCTGTGGCCTGTGTCCTCTCTTAGTGAACTTAATGTGCTGCTCACCTGGAACATATATATGCTGCCTGTAATCTCTGGGCTACCCCTGTGTTGGCTGTAGCTCACCTGCTGACCTCTCTCTCCACTACCCCATCTCCTACTCTAACCTGCTTATCCCTCAGTCTTCCTACCCCCCACTCAGCCCTACTCCTTTCCACTATTAAGCATACCCTCACGGTCCAAACTACTCCTTCCATATACCCATTCCTCCTTTTATCTGCTCATTTCCTCTCTACCACAGCAAGATATCCTAAGCATCCCCTTATTCCTTGCACTACCTTGCTCTTCAAGCTTCTATACTTGTGCTTTGCTTCTAACCTCCTGCTACCCTAATCTCAGGCCCACTACCTCTGCTTATAACTAGAACCCTACACTTCTCTCCCTTTCTCCTCTTTCACGGATTGTTTTTTTACTGGATCCTTCCTTGTCAGTGCATTGTTTTTTTTTTTTACTGGGTCCTTCCTTGTCGGTGCAGCCCCGCTCCATTCGTCCTCGCTACGCTCGGGCTCACTTCGCTCCCCTACCCTACCCCCATTCCCACCCACCCCCAGTATACTTTCCTTTATACTTAACTATCCCTCCCCTTCCTGGCAAGCCATCCACTACAAATCCACTTCCTGCTTATAACCACTGCCGCACTAACTTCCAATCAAACATAGGATATTCCCCTACTATACATCCTTTCCTAACTTCCTCTCTCGACACCCAATCCTACTATACATCCTTTCCTAACTTCCTCTCTTGACACCCAATCCAAACTACTAATCATGCTGCATCTACCTATATCTGCAACACTACTCACTCTGCTCTCTGTCTACCTCCTATCAATACTACCTCACAAATCCATTCCTCTGTTCTCCAACTTCACTTACACTACAGCTTTCCTACTTCTTCCTTTACCATCTGTCCAAACCTATTTAACACTTTTACCTCAACTTTTTATAAGACACATTACAAGTTCTCAAACCATCTAATTCACATCAATTGCTCTTCTCACTAAAGACCTACTCTCCTCTGGGGACATCCACCCTAATCCAGGCCCCTCTACACCTCCCCTCTCCCCATCCCCCCATCTACCTTATCTACACTTCCTTCTCACAATTCTCTTCCAACTTACCAAACATACAACCTCAGTCCCATAACTCACCTCCATGTCAACACCTAACCTTTTATTCACTGAATATTCAAAGCCTAGCTAATAAAACTACTGAGCTGCACTCTTGGATTGCTTACAAGACCCCTCACATCCTATCCCTATTTGAAACATGGCTCAAGCCACATATCTCGAATAGTAAAATACTCCCTCCTAGCTACATCTACCACTCTGACAGACCTTCAAAGAAAGGTGATGGCATAGCCATCCTCTACTCTAATAGCCTTAATCTTTCACCTTACCCCACACCTATTCCCAGATTTCACCCTGCTGAACTTCTCTTTCTAAACTTTCATCTGAATCCCCACAAAAAAATGGCTATTGCTTCCATCTATCTTCTTATAATGTACCCATTCTGGAAAGCATCTTATCCTGGTTCACTCTCAACATACCTTATGAAACACTCATCCTTGGTGATGTCAATATAGACAGGTCAAAACTCTGACTCTCCCTTACATAGTATTCACCTTCATGGTTTCCAACAACTCATTTCTACCTCCACTTGCTTCCACAAAACCTCAACCTCCAGCTCCATAATAGACTGGATTCTTACCAACACCCCCCAGCACTACCACCAGCCCACAACCTTACCAGACTCCCTTAGTGACCATCTCCCTACCTCCGTCCTGAGATACAAGTCCCATACTCAAACCTCACCTTTTCAAAGACTGTAGAAAACATCCCTACCTCCGTCCTGAGATACAAGTCCCATACTCAAACCTCACCTTTTCAAAGACTGTAGAAAACAATCTACATTTAATTCGTCACAGTTTAACTATTCTACAAAACATGGACTGGTCCATCCTTAGACAACTCCCTCTAAATGATTCTGTTTGCACTTTTAACAGGACTTTCCTGAATACTCTGGACTCCCTAGCTCCCTCCAGGAAGATTAGAGTGAAATCTAATCATGCTCCCTGGCTTTCAAAAGAAACTCAGTCCATCATGAAACGAGTGTCTGGAAAGTCTGGATCAAATCTAAATCACCTCTTTTTTTCAAATACAAACTACACAATATTGCTAAAAAACAGGCAATAATACGACAGTCATTCTATAGCTCAGGCCAGCACAAATATAATTCAAATCCTTGGAAATTTTGGACAACACTTAACAGCATCCTTTACCCAGGTAGTCCCTCTAACCTCTCCCCCTACCCAAACTCCTGATGAAACAGCTACCCTAGTTAATTCACATTTCCTCCATCCAAAATATCCTACCCTCTCAACCTACCTCTTCCTCTTTGCCTGACCACACACCCACCCCCAACACTATTTTCCTTTAAGCCTGTTTCCATTTCCTACATTAAATCTCTACTGCTCAAACTCAAACCCTGCTCTCCCACTGACAAATTACCTCCTACCTTCCTCAAACTCGCAGCTGACTATTGCCTACCCAGTGACAATATTAATAAATAGATCTATACAAGAATCTACTGTTCCTACCCTTTGGAACTCTTTCTACACTATCCCTCTCCATAAAGGAAGTAACTCCACTGACCCTTCCAACTATCGACCTATTGCCATTCCGTCCCCACTATTTAAGATACTAGAAAAATGTATCCACACAGCTTCTCAATCACCTTCTCAATCCCACCTTACTCACCCCTACCCAACATGGCTTTCACCCCTATCACAGCACAACTACTGCTCTACTCTCCTTCACTCACACCATTGCAGAATCTTTGGACAACAATAAACTTACTTTCTGTCTCTTTCTTGACCTCTTCAAAGCTTTTGATACAGTGTCTCATCCATTACTTCTATCTAAACTTGCCAACTTTCACCTATCCACCTCCACCCTCAGCTGGTTTGCTAGCTATCTGTCTGGACGTGAACTGTCAAATGGTTCTCTTTCTCTTCTCCTTTCTTGCCCATCTCTACTGGTGTTCTACAAGGTTCCATCTTAGGTCCTCTCATTCAAGATCTTCACCAATGATCTTTTCACCTCGTGCTATCAGTCTTCTCTCATACAATATGCAGACGACTCCACAATTATTTCTACAGCCAACAACATCTGACCTACACTCCCTAACCCAAAAAGCTCTACTTTCCACTGAACAATGACTTTCAAAAAACTTACTGATCCTTAATCCCACAAACCAAACTTACTCTTTCTGCCCCATTCTTACTCATCATAAATGCCCCATTCTTAATCATAAATCCTCCTTTGTCATTAAGTCTTGTAATACAGCTATCCAACCTAACACTACACCAAACTCCAAGGGGTCATCATAGACAAACTAAAATCCAATCAACACATACAGCAATGCATAAAGAAAACATCAGAAACTAGGTCTCTTATACCGGAACAAAAATCTCAGTCCCAAGCCTAGACTCACCCTAGGACAAGCACTTCTCCTCCCCTCTCTCCTCTATGCCGCTCCAGTTCTCACAAATATCCAAAAAACTACCCTGAACTCCAACAATCCCACCACAAAATAGCCAGATTCATCACCAACTCCACGCACACCACTGTACTGCTTTAAAGTCTCTACAATAGCTAGAACTCCCACAACTACTACATCCCTACCAATTTCACATGCTGCACTCTATGCTCTTTAAACCCTCATACTGTCCATCTATCTCTCTCCTTGTCTGTCTACACCCCATCTCGATCCCTCCGTACCTCTAATCAACAATTGCTTGATATTTACCACCCAAATAAGTCAGTAGGTAAGCTACTCTACAAACACTCTGTGGCCCAAGCCTGGACCAAACTTTCCCTGGACATACGCTCAATCTCTCACCTCCCACTATTTAAAAAGAAACTTAAGACACATTTACACAATTCCAGAATCTGCCCCTGCTATGACCCTACATATTTCTCTCCTCCCCCCACATTGGAATCACTCTCACTTGATCCTACTCGCACTCTGCACTCTCCCTCACTAGTACAGTTATAGTATTTTCCTGAAAAAAAAATAAAAACACGTGCTGTCATTTAACTGATGCTAGTGTTTGTTTCTATTGTTTGCTGTGCTTGTTTACTACTGTAATGATTTATTGTACTGCTTGTTTACTACTGTAATGATTTATTGTACTATCTGGAGCTTTTCTTCTCGGGTCTCCACTAAAAATGGGACAAAATCCCAGTTGGACTAACCCGGTTAACAAATGTCAATAAAAAAAAAAACGTAAGAGGGGAATTTGGAGAAATAAGTAATAGTGCTGATGTTTGAATAAGTCAAAGGAAATGGTGTTTAGAATCTATAACAATCTATCAGGATACATATTGTACAACAATGGGTTTGGCTGTTTGATGCAAAATATATAACTTTTTAAATACTGAATAAGAGACTTGAAAATTCTAGTTTAAATAACCAGTAAAATATCCCAACACATGAAAACAACCACATGAAATGTCCAGTTTCTACGGCATCGTGAGACATATGAAGAATGCAACCCCACACTTCTGTAACCATCACTGCAGTCCCCCCACTAGTCTGAAGCTGGACCACCTTGTAAGAGTGATGGAAGTACAAGTACATCCGATAAAAAAAGCATTAAAAATGAATGCATTAATGTGTCCCACTAAGAATCAAAGGCATTCCCTTTCTCATTGGCCACCTGGGATACTTTGGAGCCTTTCCATTTGTAAATATGGACATTTTTCCATACTTCAGAGAATCAATCAGCTGAAATGTGCTGACGAAACACATTTTAAGAAATCAAAGAATGAGACTAGATAAGGCCACCAGAAGCATTCATCATTTATTTATACAGTCTCAGTTTAATCTTTGCCTCACTGACATGTCATATGATCCCTTTCCAATCTACGAGCAGCTGATTTTCATACTAACCGGTATGACGGAGGTCTGCAAATGCAGACTAAAGTATCTCAAGGACAGCTCATAATGAGGTATGTTCCTCATACAGAGTCTAAAAAGTCCATGTTCAGTGCTGTTTCACATTGAGTCTGTCACACATTCATTAACTTTAATATCCATAGTAAATACTCACATATTAATTCACAAAAATAACAGTTTAAAGTAACACATTGTAACCATGCTGGGAGCTTTCTACTTTAAGTTGTTAGTAGAAGTTTCACAGTTTATCCCCTTGTTTCACACTGAGTTTTGTTGACGGAAGATCAGTAGCAATACCTGAAATACTTCAAGCACAAATTAATGTTAAATTGCCCATTAGTTGTCACCCACCAACTTGCACCCAAATATACATAAGCGTCATTTGCATATATCCCATGTGCCTCTGTTACAGGAGGTTTGGGAGGTCACTCATTGGAAGTTCAAGCTTGGCTGGAGTTTTTGTTTAGATTTTACTGATTGGTTTCAGTGTGACCTTCTCACTCCGTTTTAATTATTAAAATAGTAATATTTAAAGGAAAATTATGTTAATCAAACTGGCTGAGCAAAAGTGGAAAATGAACTGCAATGTGTGGGCTACAACATTTGCACAATCATTGACATTTTAGCCTCATTCAATCAGCTGATTCTAATATAACAAGGTGAGTGTCCTTTTAAAGCTAATTTATGTACCTTCTGCAGATAAAGCTGCAACTCTGAAAAGTGTAGAAATGGAGCTGATGTTAACATTTACTAAACAGCACTGATGAATTAGGAATTTAGGAACTGGATGAATTTTACTTATTTATCATAAGGTATTAAGCAGCTTACAAAAACTAGAAAGGCTCACAAGACTCTGCTATACTTTGCTGTGAGGGAAAGGTTAATTTGTTTTTTATTTGTTGTATTTTGTATTACTTTGCCTTTTTCTATTTTGAATACTGTGATTTGTTTGCTTTACCTTGTGTTTTACTTGTATTCTGCTTTTAAGTGCATATTAAAACTTGAAGATATCACAGCTCTGTCTCTTGAAAGTTGGGCAGAATTTTCCCCACCCTCCCACATGGTTTCTGTTGTGTTCTTAAACACCACTGTCTTTCTAGTTGCCTGTCCCTTATGTTAATTTGACCATACATCTCATTTCCTCTCTGCTTTTACTGGCTTCTGTGAGTAAGAGAAAAATCATCATTTTATAAAATCACTCCCCTTCAGCTATTTCAATTTATTGGCCATCCTACTGTATTCCATAGTACCAGAATACAAAAGTGACCACCCCCTTTCAATCTATCTTGCTGTTTTAAAAATAGTGACTCTCCACTAAAACTTAACTTTTTTAAACAGGTAAAACCTAAGTTACCTACTTTCACATCTAACTCCTCTAGTGCACACTGCAGTGTTTAGGACAAACACTTTTTTTCATCTTACCTTTAAGCATCCCTGTGACTAGTACTTGTTCTAAAACCGGCTGGAAAGCACTAGGAAACTTTAAACTGATACAAGCAGTCAACTCTCTTTGTTAAGGAGAAATTAATTGTTGGCACTAAACAGCCTATAATGGAAAAGTATCTTGCTAAAGGAAGGGAAAACAGCTCTTGTACTTTACAAAAAAAGCACCAAACCAGGCATGTCCAAGGGTCAGCTTCTGATTTCTCCTGTCCACCTGGTGAATCTGGGCATACTGGGGCAATGCAGCAATTGCCTCATGTACCCAAACAACCCTCTCCTCCTCCCACCCAACACTACAACTTGCAAGAGATGCACTTACATAGCCAAACTGGAAGCAAAGCTCTTTCCACCCATGTTTGTGCCAGACAGTCAAGAGGAGAAGGTTAACACCCATGGTACACATCAAGCAACACATAGCCCTTCTAAACCCATACCACCAACACACTCACATAGCAACACTAAACCCTTATATGCGGAGTCCCTTAACAGTAACCTGCCCAAGCAACAAGGACCTCAGAAGCTGAAATGCAAACACCAATCACAACCAAAGTATCACATAGCTCACACCACCAGTGTGCCACCCAACAGCCCCTAAGGCAAAAAACATACTCAACACTTTAGTCATAGGTGACTATAGTCAGGCACACTGATGTCCCACTCACCAGGCTGAACAATGAGAAAATTACAGACAGCTGCCTGTCGGGTGCCAGGATCCGCCACAACTCATGCACTCGTCACTCCACAACAAGTACAAATATGACTGTCATTGTCCATGTTGGAGTGAATGACTTGAGACGTACCTCCTGGACTACATAAAGAGACATGAAAGAGCTCTCTGATCATGTGGCCCAGACAGGTATGACCCTAGCCCCGAGTAGCATCCTGCCTTTGCCCAGAATGATACCACAGTACAAGTGCAAACTGATTGACTTCAATAATTGGCTAAGCTTCTGGTGTCAAAGGGGATCCAGTATCTCTCTGCCTGGGATGACATGATAGACAGACCACAATGCTTTGCCAGAGATGGCCTGTACCTGTCGCCCCTGGGATTCAGGTTATTGTCTAAGGCTCTTGCTGCCCCTATAGTGCCTTTTTAGGCAAAGTTCAAAGGACAAAACCACCACCGTAACCGGTACAAGCATGCAAAATCTGAAGGTAATGCTACTCAATGCTAGAAGTCTAAATCTCAAAATGCATCCTCTCAAGGCACTCCTAAAAATGGAGAACATAGATATCTGTGCAGTAACTGAGACCTGGTTCAAGGCTCCAGAGAGCATCCCTGCAATACCAGGCTACAACTCTTACCACACTTTTTGGCCACCAAACCAGGACTGAAACACTAAAGGTGGAGGAGTGTCCATATTCACCAAGGATATTCACTCCACCAGGCTAGTTGCCCAACATAATGCATCTGAAATTCCCCAGGTACAACTAACACTAGGTAGGACTGCAATCCAAATTGTAGCTTGCTACAGATCCCCCACCATGCCCCACGATTCTCACTACACCTTTCTAAACATACTGGAAAATATTAAGATACAACCAAACACCTAATACTGGGTGATTTCAACTACCCTGCCATTAACTGGGAAAACTACTCATGTACCAACACCTTTGCCCAACAGTTCTTGGAATTCATAAATTCCAATCCCCTGGATCAGCTAATCCATAGGCCCCACCAGGGAGTCCAATATCCAAGACCTGGTCATTATCAACATGGGAAATAGATGCTCCACACCAGAGGTCAGCTCCTCATTGGTCAGATGCAACCACAAGCTAATCACCCTAGACATCCACAATCCACCTGCACACCCCATTAGGGAAACCACCACAAAGAATTTCTCCAAAGCCAACTTCACACTTAAGAAAGAAGTGGCAAACTTCATGAAACCCATGTTGATGGACAATAGAGGTACAACAGCTGAATCCTAAACAAATGCACTTTATAAGCACTTACACAAGTGCATGGATCGTGCAATCCCTAACAGAACCAAGATGCTATACTCCAAAAAAGGAAGCCAATCTGGTGGTCCCCTGCTAGAAACAAACTCTACAACAGAAGAAACTGTTGCAAAAAGGAGTAAAATCCCATGATTGGAGGAACTCTGTGGTCAGCCTCAGTAAGAAGCTGAGATCCCTCATAAAATCCTCCAAAGTTAGTTACGAAAACAAAATTGCCACCGATTCTAAAGGCAACCACAAAGCATTCTATAGCTATGTCAAGAATCTCAATGGCAACACTCAGATCTGCTCTGAGTTATAGCACAATGGCACTAAATATACAGAACTGACTGATATTGCCAACATCCTGGCACATAGGTTCAGTGCTAACTTTACCCCTCTCTCACCCCTAAAGGGCCCATCTCTATACTGGAAGAATGCAAAGTTCCTGTAATCATGGCTGCACAGGTAAAAAACACTCTCCAAAGCCAAGAACATAGCATACATGGGACCCGACAACATCCCAGGCTGTGTTCTACAAGAACTACAGAACAAACTGGCACCCAACCTAAGTACCATGTTCAATCATAGCCTCACCTCGGGCTTTGTGCCTCCTGAACGGCGCACAGCAACAGTTATCCCACTCCACAAAGGGGGAGCCACCACTGACCCTGGGAAATACCACCCCATCAGCCTGATGAGCCTTGTCTGCAAGGCTATGGAACGTATCATGGAACTTATATTGGTAATCTCCAAACTCAAGACCATACCCAGTTCAGGTTTGTAAAAGGGAGATCATCTCTCCTAAACCTGAGACTTCTTTGAAGGGGTCACCAAAGCCATAGATGAGGGAAAGGTGGTTTACACAGCCTATCTAGATCTCACAAAGGCTTTAGACAACCTCCCCCACTCTGGAATTATAGATAAACTCACTAAAAGTACAGTTTTGTACCTACCATAAATGTATATGTTCGAGTGCTAATACAGCTGCAGTCATAACAAATGGGTTCTCCTGCCGTCAGGCGGGTCCTTGGTCGGCTGAATTCCAAAGTCTAGGTCCGGCGTCAGTTGTCGTTGCTTCTTCCCTGACGTCAGTGCGACAGGGGTATAAAAGAACCAGCCGACGCCATTTTCTTCAGTTTTTCTTGCCCCAGATGTCAGGTGCCCCCAGAAGGAAGGCAATACATAAATTTACATAATAAAGCAATGCAATATAATCAAAATACAGTAGTTGCAAGCAAATACACCATAAATGAATACCCCAATCAGGATGTATGAGGAGGTGTTTGCCAATAGGCCTGTCCCAAGAGGGGAAGGAGGGAGGGAAACCTGGACTGCAGCTGTATTAGCACTCGAACATCTACATTTATGGTAGGTACAAAACTGTACTATGTTCATCGTGCATACAGCTGCAGTCATAACAGATGGGTAGAATCCCAAAGCTAAGAAAGGGGTGGTAGGCACTAGGTGGAACTAGGAGGAGCCAGGATGCCCTGCAAGACTGCAGTGGCAAAGCCTGCTCTAGTTTTGGAGTATAATGGTAGGTGGTAGTGCTTGGAGAAGGTATGCACAGAACTCCAAGTGGCTGCTTCCAAAATATCTTTGGTAGGAACTCCTCTGAGGAAAGCTGCGGAGGTAGCTGTGGCCCTTGTGGAGTGAGATCTGATGCCTGTAGGTACAGTTTTGCCATGAAAAGAATAGCAAAAGTTTATGCAGTGGGCTATCCATTTTGAGATTGTCTGTTTGGAAATTGGCTTTCCTTGAGCTCCTACAGCATAGGACACAAAGAGCTGTTCTGATTTTCTGAAAGGCTTTGTTCTGTCCAAATAATAATGTAGTTGTCTGTGGATGTCCAAGGAATGTAGTAATCTCTCCCCTTTGTTTTGAGGATTAGGATAAAAGGTAGGTAAGTGTATAGCCTGATTCAAAGCTACCCTGGATACCACTTTAGGCATAAAGGACGGGTTGGTTCGTAAGGAAACTCTGTCCTGATGGAAGATGATAAAAGGCTGCACAGCCATGAGAGCTTGTAGTTCTGAAACTCTACGAGCTGAGGTAATAGCCAGAAGGACAGCTGTTTTCCAGGATAAATATTGCAAATCGGATGGGGCAGCTGGCTCAAAGGGAGGCAAGGTCAGTTTTTCCAGAATGAAGTTGAGATCCCAAGCAGGTATTGGTTGTTTCCTTGGGGGGTCTTAGATTCTTAGCCCCTCTGAGGAACTGTCTTAAGAGAGGGTGAGAGAATAAGGGTGGATCAGTGTTGTATTCTGCAGAAATGGCTGAGGCATGGATTTTGATGGAGGAGAATGAAAGTCCACTGCTTAGCAGCTCAGCTAGATACTGTAGTATTTGAGGTAAATTCAGTTTTCCAGGATCCTGACCCTTTTTCTCATTCCAGACACAAAACCGTTTCCATTTTGCGGAGTAAGCTTTTCTAGTTGACGGCCTTCTAGCCTCCAAAATGACATCCTGCACCTCCTTGGAGAGTAGGGTCTGTTGTGATGCTTAGGAATCTTCCATGCGGCTAGATTGAGAGTTTTTAGCTGGCTGTGAAGAGTTTTGAAGCTGTGCTGAGTCAGGAGAAGAGGCATTAGATGCAGGGGCCATGGTGGGGAATGCGTCAGGCTCCTCAGGAGTGGGTACCAGTGTTGTCTTGGCCAGTCTGGAGCAATGAGAATCATCTTTGGTCTGTCTGCTCTGGTTTTCAATAGAACTTTGGGCAGAAGAGGAAGAGGTGGGAAGGCATAAACTGTCATTGATGTCCAACTGAAAGAGAGAGCGTCCACTCTCCAGGCCTTTGGATGGAAAATCCTTGAGCAGAATTTTGTCAATTGGTGATTTTTGTGAGAGGCAAAGAGATCTATGTCTGGCCTTCCCCATGGTTGGATTATTTCTGTAAAAACTTTTGGATGCAAATTCCATTTGTGTGGATCTGTCATATTCCTGCTTAGGTTGTCTGCCAGCGTGTTTTCCTTGCCTGGCAAGTACTGTGCTTGAAGTTCGATTTGTAATTCCCGGGCCATGTCCCAAAGTGACATGGCCAGCCTGCACAGGTGGTATGAATAGGTTCCTCCCTGTTTGTTTATGTACCACATTACTGTGGTGTTGTCTGTCCTTATCAATAGTTGACCTGGATGCAGAAGGTCTTTGAAAGCTGTAATAGCATTTGTTACTGCTAGCATTTCCTTTTGATTGATGTGAAGGTGCTTTTCTTTTTGGGACCATTTGCCCTGAATGCACCGATCTGCCATGTGCACCCCCAGGCGTAGTCCGAGGCGTCTGTTGTGATGACTTGATTTGTTTGAGGCTTGCTGAATGGGAGACCTGTGTTTGTTTGGCATGCTTGAGCCCACCACAGAAATTCCTTTTGTAGACATGGAATTAGTGGTATTATTGTTTCCAAACTGTGGCTGTGTTGAGACCATAGGTTTTTCAGGTACCATTGAAGTTTCCTCATATGCAGCTTTGCACATGGGATTAGTAGGATGTAAGATGCCATGAATCCCAGAGCCTGCAGGATTTTCCTTGCAGTCAGCCTGGTGTGATTTGCTAGTGCTTTGAAGTATTGAGTTAGTTGCCCCTGCTTCTCTGGCGTGAGGTAGGCCATCTGGGTGTTTGTGTCCAAGTTGGCACCCAGGAAAATTATTTTCTGAGAGGGTATTAGCCTTGATTTCTTTTTGTTGACTGTATCCCAGAGAATTCAACAACCTTATTACAAAAGCCAGATGTTTCAGAAGAATGTGCTTGCTGTCTGCTTGGATCAGGCAGTCGTCCAAATATGGGTATATCTGTATCCCTTGAAGTCTGCAGTAGGCAATTACTGATGCCAGGCATTTCGTGAATACTCTGGGCGCAGTAGATAAGCCAAAGGGCAATGCAGAGAATTGATAATGGGTTGAACCTGCAAGAAATCTGAGGTATCTTCTGCAATTTTGTCTGATTGGGACATGCAGGTATGCCTCCTTGAGGTCCAATGTTACCAGCCAAGACTCCTTGCCCAGCATGGGAAGAAGCTGCTGTAATGTGAGCACATCTTGAATTTTGGTACGATTAAGAAAGTGTTTAGGATGGATAGGTCCAATATAGGTCTCCAATCTTTTCCCTTCCTTGGTACCAGGAATAGTCTGGAATAAAAACCTTGACCTTGTCCGTGCGTAGGTATCTCTTGAATAGCTTTCATGTCTATAAGATCTGTAATTTGCTTTTGTGCCTCTGCCCTTTGATTGTGTGGCAGATTTGGCATGCCTCTCATTTTTGGAAGGGTGTGAAAATGGAATTTGTAGCCTCTGTTTATAATGTCCAGGATCCATTTGTCCTTTGTGACAATATGCCAATTTTTTGAAAATAATGCCAGTTTTCCTACTAAGGGTGCTGCCATTTGAATCTTGCTTGGCATGCAAAGGGGGAAGTCATTGGGCTTACTTTCTGAATGATTGCGAGTTATCCTCACCACCTCTGTGTAGGAGCTTGCCATTGCCTGCCTCTAAACGATCCTTGGGATTGTCCTCTGCCCCGCGGGCGCCTGTATCTACCTCTCTGGGGTCTGTCCGTGGCTGGAAAGGACCAATTTTTGGAAGGCCAATTTCTACTGAAACTTAGGGGTTGAACCTGTAGAAAATCTTTCACAGTTTGCATTGATTTAGCCTTTTCCTCCATTTTCCTTAATACCTCCTCAGCATTAGCACCAAATAATACATCCTTTTGTAGAGGGGCATCTAGTAATTTAGCTTTGACATGATCAGGCAAGGTTTGTTCCTTGAGCCAGGCATGTCTACGTATGACTGATCCTGTAACAGCAGCTCTACATGAGGCCTCTAGAGCATCAAAACCACATTGTAAGGTATGCTTACCCACTTGTTCTGCACTATGCATCAAATCCTGCAACTCATTCAAGTCTGGTTGTTCAGGTTGTGACATTTTACTTTTCAATTGTGATAACAAAAACTGTTGGTATTTTAGCATATGGAACTGACGGTTTAAGGCCCTCATGGTTAAGGTAGCCGAGGTATATACCTTTTTTCCCCACCTTTCTAAGGATCTGGAATCTCTCTCGGAAGGTAATGGATTTTTAGCAGTGGAGGCCTTAATTCCCTTGGGGCCCTGTGAGATGGTTTCTGGGTCAGCAGCATGGCTTTTGTATAGAAATTGGTGTGAGTCAGGAACCCTGTAGTACCTGTCAGGCTTGACTGGGGCTGGAGGCAGAAAATCCGGGTTAAGGCAGGCCTCCGAGTAAACATCATCTAGGATGTCCAAGACAGGGGGTATAGCCAGAGGCCTGTGCTGAGGTAGCTAGAGAAATTCCCTAAGCCTTTTCTTGGAATCTGAATAATCCTGGCCTTCCCAGTGGAAGTGTTCCCTTAAGGTATGCAAAGTTTCCCCAAATGAATAATCCTCTGGAGGGGATACAGAAGGAATGGACTCCTCTGCATCAGAGTCTTCAAAAGGGGAGTAAGAATTTTCCTGATCATCAGAGTGCTCTGAAATAATGGAGCCCTGATCAGAGGAGGGGGATTCTTCCTCCACTCTGGGCCTTTTGTCCGGTGGAGGTTGAGAACCCCTGATAAGAGAAATTAAATCCTCAGCCATTTTAAGCATCTGTTTTTTAGGCATGGGGCCTGGAGATGGGCCCTGTGTAGCTTGTCTCTTAGAATGCATGGCTGCTTTAGACTTAGTGAAGGCCTTAATGGAAAAGGAAGAGGAAGGTCTGAAGACACCTTGAGTGGAGGTAGACCTATCCACATTTTGAGGTTCAGCTCCAGGAGTGGCTTCGGTATCTGTAGTCTGGGTGTGGGCCGAGGAGCCTGCGACCTCGGGCACAGGAGACACCGCCAATGAAGTGTCGTCGGTAGTCAGGGGCTGCGTAGGCGCCTCGCTGAGAACCGGACCACGTGAAGTCGGCTTTGGCATGGTGTCGGTAGAGGCCGCGGACCTCGTGTGTCGGTCCTTATCTTTGCGTTTTTTAGACAAAACTGTAGTCGGAGTATCCGATGACATAATGTAGTTAAATGTTTTTCCAAAATAATGCTGGGCGAACTCCGCCCGACGCTTGATGGTGCGTTTATTGAATGTAGCACAAAAGCGATAGACCGAGACGTCATGGTCTGGGCCTAAACAAGGGAATGGAAATCCTTATGCAGTATTTGCTTCCCACATGAAATACAATTATTAACTTTGTCTGACATCGGTCTGAGGTAAGAAAAGTTTCCCCAACGGGGTACTTAGCTTTCAAGAAGACTTCGGTTTCCAAATTTTTGTAATTTCAGGAGCTGGCCAACCGGCACTTGCGAACTGCTTCTGCTTCGGGCACCGCGCGGCAAGAAAGACTGAAGAAAATGGCATCGGCTGGTTCTTTTATACCCCTGTCACACTGACGTCAGGGAAGCGACGACAACCGACGCCGGACCTAGACTTTGGAATTCGGCCGACCGAGGACCCGCCTGACGGCAGGAGAACCCATCTGTTATGACTGCAGCTGTATGCACGATGAACATCTAGGTATAAATCCCTATGTCACAAGATGGGTTGCCAACTGGCTCACTGACAGAACCCACACTGTGAAAGTAGCAGACTACATCCAACTTCAGACCAGTGACAAGTGGAGTACCACAGGGTTCAATCCTGGGTCACCTCCTGTTTGGTATCTACTTCTCTGAAGTACAGGCTAACACAGAAGGTCTTTGGCTAACAAAGTTCAGATGACTGCAAACTAAGAGCCATAATCAAAACTCCTATGTGGACATCCTACAAAAGGGACTCACCGAGACAGATGCCTAGTGTCAAAACCATGGCCTCAAGCTCAATGCCAAAAAGGCAATTGTCACTTTTGTTAAAAAGTCTGTATTCATGAACTACCACATAGACGGTAGTCTACTTAACACCGAAAGTGTGATAAGAGACCTTGGGACACAGGTGGACAGTAGTCTCTCCTTTGATAATCACATCGCCATAGTGAGGAAATCCTTTTACATGGCACACCTCATCACAAAAGGTTTCTCATCCATGAAAAAAAAAAAAAAAAAAAAAAAAAAGAGGTCATTGTTCCCCTCTACTCACTCATTAGACCCGTTATAGAGTACAATGCCCCTTTTGGTATGTACCTCACAAGACATCAACAACTGGAAAGGCCACAGAAATACCTCACAAAGAGAATTACCGGCCTCAAACAGATGCCCTATGCAGACAGTCTCAAAAAACTCCAGATTTACTCTGTCGCATATCGCCTACTCAGAGGTGAACTCTGCCTAATATACAAAGCTATGTCAAACCCAGAGCTGTTGGACATGCTCCACTTAAAGAAATTCCAATCCCTCCGAGCTACACGCTCTAGGGACCTAAACCTTGTCACCACAATAAACAGAACATGCTGGAGGGACAGATTCCTGTCTCAGAGACTTCCCGTACTCTGGAACAAACTACCTATCTATATCAAACAAAGCCCCTCATTAGCACTCCAAGAAAAATCTTGATTGGATGGGAGATGAAAAATTCACCCCAGGGATCACTTCTGTGGCTCTGCTTGACAGGGGCACAGGAAAATAATTTTCTTGGGTGGCAAAAGCCAGGGTACCATTTGGCTAGGCTTATATAGGCCCTAGGGCCAATAGCCTAGTACCTACCTATGAATGCTAACACCCCACCTCTACCAACTGTCAAAAACACATTTAGGACAAGATTTAGATGTACATGTGTACAACACAAACAAGAACGCTGCAGTCACAGCCTTTCTGCTGGAAAGGTTATTTCCCAAATGAGAAACTTTAGTTTAAAGCTCACCTGAAAGACAAACCACTCATTAGAACCACTTATATGTATATTTTGCTGCCCTGTCATCAAAGCCATATACTGGTGTCCCTCTTCCCAGTATCAATAAGCACGGCAGAGAGGAGAAACACGCATCCTGCTACAGTGGTATTTTAGTGGTCAAGAAGCTTTTCTCCTTAGGCCTACCCTTATCTCTATACACATGTAATGTGTGCATGTGCACACACAGGCATGCACGAAGGTGCACACACACACATTCACTCTGTGCTGCAGACCTTCCAGCATTCCTGGTGTCATTTGCCTCTGGTTCCATTAGCACAAACAAAAAGAAAAGAATCTGCACCTTCGACCTAACATGGACCGACTTCAAATGGCTCAGCATAGCCATGTGACTTCTGACCATTAATCTGCCTGTGCGGAGAGACCACTGAGCAGCCACATTACAGATACTAGACAGATGTTGATATTAGATCACTCAAGATCCGTAACACAAGGAAAGCCATGGACAGTGCAATTTACTCCATATAAGACAGATTGTACATGCAATTATTCAACCAATACCCAGGATTCAGTGCAGCCATGGAGTTCTAATGCACACAGACTTCTAGCCAGTGATATGGCAGAACTGTCAGATCTTAGATCACTGCACCCCTAGCTGGTAAGAGCTCCCTCTCCCCATTGCTCCTATGGAAATTTACCTGATGTACCCTTTATATGCATCCTCATGTCTGAGGTTACTACCTTAAGAAAAAGGATTTTTACCTTTGTGGCCAACTCAAATTTCAACCATCTCTGTATTTACACATGTTTATTAGACTTGGACAGAGCCCCCCACAGTACTCCAATATATGCAGCAGCACAGCTGTTGTATGCTATAGACAGAATAATGCCTTATAATAAGCTCTGTATCAGATGTGCATGACACCAAGCTGTGAATCCTGACTGCTTTGAAAGTGCAACAAATGTTGAAACCTGCTGTTGCACCTTTTGTGTAGGGGTGTGGTTGCTCCCTGGCATCCCTCACAGTATGGGGGCTGCATGTCTCACCACCCCCCCCCCCCCGCTACTTACACTGACTAAATTAGAGATCTCTGTAGCTTGGTAGGGGATTCTCCAAGGTACTGCAACCTCATTCTTGGCAAATATCAGCCCACAGTTACACTACTAGGAGGAAAGGGAGCAGGGTTCAGAGTTCAGAGTTCATAGTTACAATATGGCTGAATGTAACGATAATTTTAGTGTAAAACAAAACAGAAAAATGAAAAATGCCACCAGCATCTAGGATATACATACATTTAATGTAAATACATGACAAGGCAGCTCCTAGTGCCTTGGTCAACAAGACACTGGAAGGAAACATTGCAATAAGTATCACCAATTAAATAAGTGTCAATAATAAACAGATAAAAAATATATAGATATATAATAAGTTACTGTCATGGACTAAATGACAAGGAGAATCAATTTAAACTTTCCAGTCCTAGCACCCTTAACTGATTGCGCATTGCTGTAAATATATCCTGTTTCTAAAGCATCAGAAAAATGACATACAAGGCAAGACAGTTCTCTTTTCTTAGTTAAGAGGTCTCCAATATGCTCTATGAACCTTAAATTTCCTCAGTCTCACGAATACAGATGAGACCACAAGGTCACAGACATGCTACTGCTGTAGTTTTATATGAAAAAATGTGACAAATTTCTAATATTACTCTTACAAAAAGTAGAGCCATGTAAAATCTTATCATAGCAGTAAATGTCCTTTTCACTGTTGCAGTAATCACATGTGGGATCTCCTGCCAAGGATACCAAAGCCTTCAGCTCTTATAGGTATTGCACATCACATGTATGCTCCCACACAAGGCATAAAAGGTCACATACAGAAGCAAATGCTCACAACTGAATTGCCCTAGGAGGAACAAAACATCCCTAGGGACAAAGAACATGCACATCCAGAAGAAAAATGTTCAGAAGGAAAAGGAAGCAAGGCCCCTTGGCCAGGAGGGTAGCAGAACAGAAGGGCAAAAGCTGTAACAGACATGAAGGAGGGCAGGACCAATTACTGCAACAGTGAAGAGAAGGATGCCTACTGTTCTAGTAAGATTTTACATAACTATTGTGTCTTTCCATATCACACCGTGCTCTTTACAAAAGGTAGAGTACAAGACCCGAAAGGAAGACTGGGAGGAGGACTGCACAGAAGAGTCTAGAAAGCCATGCAGGATACCCCTGGCAAAACCTGCCCTGGAAACATCCAATTTATAATACTTAGCAAAAGTATTAACAGAGGACCAAGTAGCAGCCTCAAGGATGGCATTTGTGGGCAAACCCTTGAAAAAAACACCATAAAAGGCAACCACCTTAGTAGAATGTGCCTTTACAGACAAAGATATACATTTGTCAAGAAAATAAGAAATGGCCTTAGAGTCAGGAGTAGATGGTTTGCTTGGAATCAGCCAAAGCCAAAGTCCTAAGAAACTAAATGTTGCTCAGACTTGCAAATAACTTGTTTTATACAAACATCTGAGCTGTGAATGCAGTTACAAGGCATAAAGAACGTTATCACTGTCAGGCTGTGGAAAAGGAGTAAAGAACAGAAGTTGAATAGATTGATTTGGGACAACTCAACAACCTTGGGTATAAAAGAACTATTAGTAAAAAGACACCCTTCCTCTGAAAGTTTAAAAATGGAGGAATGCCAAGAGTGAACAGCAGAGCAGTCTTGCAAGTACAAAATTGAAAGGAAGCTGAAATAGCGGGTTCAAAAGGAGCCTAAGTCAGTTTTTCCAAGTACAAAATTGAAGTCCCAAGAAGGTGGACCAGGCTTTTAGGGGCCTGATATGAAGGATGCCTTTAACTGCTTGACCTCAAAATGAGGTGCCACAAGTGGTTCAGGGGCAGACAGATTGCCTACAGGTGAGCTTTAACTGAATATGCCTATGCCAGCATGGAGTAGATCACATAGACCACACAAATGAAAACCAAGTGAACCCCCACTGAAAAGGGATCCTACTGGTGAAAGACACCAAACAGAAAATCTTTTCCCATTCAGACATGTATGGATTTTCTGGTACTGGGGTTCTTGGCCTCCTGCAGAACCTGAAGCATGTCCTCAAAATAGATGCCTAAACAGGATCAAAACCCTATAAACCCACAGTGTCATTTGAAGAGTGGATACGTGAGAATAGATAAAAAAGACCCATGATCTTCTGGGAGAAGATCTAGCCAATGAGGCTATTTGTGGTGACCACCCCTGGCCATATGAATGAGGGGGAACCAGTGGTGACAGGCCAAAAGGGAGTCACCAGCATGATTTTGGTAGAGTCCTGCTCGATCTTGTGTAGAACTCTTGGCAACAGAGGAAAGGGGGAAAGCATATAGAAACATTACCTTCCAAGGAAGACAGGGCATCTACTTTCCAAGTCAGAGGACTTGGAACTAACAGAATAGAGGAAGTTGACTGTTCAAAGAAGCAAAAAGATCTGAGGAATTCTCCACTAATGGACTATGTCCAGAAACATTGTTGTGAAGCATCTATTCATGAGTCTGTTCTGACCTGCTCAGAGAAGCTGTCACTAAATTGTGCTCTGAAGGAATGTAAGCCACCTGAAGACTCACCTGATAACTCAGACAGATCCTGGGCCTGAAGAGCTACTCTGCAAAGGAGATAACACTTCATATCCCCTGCTTACTGACATACCACATCACAGGAATATTGTCAGTGTAGACTTCCAGGGGTCCAGGAAGAAAAAGGGGATGAAAAGTCTGTTACAGTCAGAAGCAGAGCCCTCATCTTTTACATCGATATGGTCCAATCTATGATGAGAAGGCCAGAGACCCTGGACTTTGAGGGCCAGAAGCACCCCACCCTAGATCTGGTGTGTCCGTGAAAAGTTCTTAGTTCTTGGGAAGGAATTGGAACATAAAAGGACAGACTTTGATTGAAAGAAATTTGCTGAATTGACCACTGGAGCTAGAGTTTGAGGCAAGGAAACAAAAACTAGGAATTCTGGGGGGTGGCAATATTAAAGCCAAAGTGATTTGATGTACCACTGGAACTTCCTCATATGAAGCCTGTTAAGAGGAAGCACAGGGATGGCAGAGGCCATAAACCCTAGAACCCTATGAAACCCCTGGTCATGACAGAGGACAGAGGAAGAAGAGACTTGAAGGTTGTCAGAGGCAAAACCCTGGGAGCATGAAGATATGCCATCATAGGAATGGTCTGAAAACTGCAACCAAGAAAAATATGATGTTGGGATGGCATAAGGGCAGACTTTTCAGAGTAGTGAAAAAGTTCCAGAATTTGTAAGAGTCAAGTGGTAAAGTGGAGATTTGCAGAAGAGGTCTGGGAAAAGGAGCCTGAATAAGCAAGTTGTCTAGATGGGGGTGTATATGTATTCCTCAAAGCCTGCAAAACACAATGACAAGATTCAAGCACTTGGTGAAACCCTTGGGGAGTAGAAAGGCCAAAGGGAAAAGCAGAGAAGTGAAAAAGAGAAAGTAACACAGGAACAAAAACATTTCTGAACTGAGAGTAAATGAGAATATGAAGACAGGCATCCTTGAAGTTGAGATCAAGGGAGACCAAGAAAGCCTACGGAAGGAGAGGAAATGAGACAGCATCCCAAGAGAAGGGACCTTGATGAATGTGCTGAGTAGAGAAAGATCTAGAATTGGTCTCCAAAGGCCCTCCTTCCAGGGAACCAAAAACATCCTGGAGTAAAACCCCCTTCCCTAACGGCTGAATTGTGCCTGGATCCAAAAGGGACTGCAAAATCTGGGAAATGAGAAAACTGATCTGGAGGAGGTTGTGGAAGGCCTGAAAAAGGGGGGAATGGGACTTCCATACCACAAAATATATGTCTGACAAATGACAGACAGCACCCAAGATCGGAGATCGGTTTACCTTTAAAACTGCGAATCACACTGGTTCGATTGCTCATATGAGCGACTCAAAACCACAAAACTGTAAATGTTGACAGTCTTAATGTTTGAAAAACAGCAAATCAAAAAGCAGATTCGCTGTTTTTCAAACATTAATGTTGAAGAAAAAATAGTGTAAAGCAGGGGGGCAAACACCCCTTGCACCCTCACCCCCCCCCACTTTATTATTCTAACTCCGATATCACACTACAGTGGGGAAAGGAACCATTTCCCGATCCCCACTATAGTGCAATCTGCCCCAGAATGTCAAATGTTCAATGAGTGAATCTCACTGTGCATTCGCTCATTGAACATTCAAACCTTTTTTCCGTTCGCAAACCTTGCAGACGGCCTTTCGGAAATGTTCTGTTCACCCTTCTGCAGTATGTGGTTTTAAAGGTAAACCCTGAGATCTGTTGCCAATTTGGAAGGGACAGAAAGGCAGAAGGACAAGGGAACCTGACTGAAGGGGAACAGGAGGCAAAATATCAAATAGAGACAGGTTTGTTCTGAAAGGAAGGCTTCTGAGCTTTAGGAGTCTATGTACATGTAGGAGGAAAAACACCTAGACCGCTGTCTTTGAAAGGCTGATGAGTCTGCCTACAGACAAAGGCAGATTTAGAAGTGCAATTCCTTGGAGCCAAACCCAACAGCCCTGGAAGAGGCATCAGCATCATAACGATTAGAGTTATGAGCAACCAGGGAAGTGGACCCCAGCAAGAAAAGAGACCAAGCTCTTCTCTCATCAGACACAACCTTAGCTACCTGAGAGGGCAGCTAAAACATACCAGGTCATATAGGTTTGATAATTAATAGCCTGAAATGACAAGGCGGCAACAGTGTAGACTTTTACTCAATTTTTCAATAGCTCTCATGTTCTTATCTGAAGGAAGGAGCTTAGGAGAAGGGAAAACATTTAAAAGGCTTATCAGTGGACACTGAAGCCACAGATGGATCAGCAGAAGGACACTTAGCCAAAACCATACAATCCTCAGGCACCTTGTAGAACCTATCAGATTTAAGGGCTGGGGGCTGAGAGTGTGGCACTAAAGAGGCAGCAGAAAAGATGTCCAAAAGAGCTGCCAAAACAGGAGGAACTGCATCTGGCCTGGGTGACTCCATTTGTAAAAGCTCATAGTATTTCTTAAAATCTGAGAGGCCTGAAAGCAATCCAATTTAAAATATTCCATCATATGAGCAACAGTATCCCCAAAGGATAATTCTTTCATGGGGGAATCTGGGCTCAAAGAATCTTCTTTCTCCGAGCCATAGTCTAGAGAAGGGATTTGACATGCACAAGATCATGATTCTTCCTCAGAATCTACGTCCTCACCTGAGGAAGCCAGTTTCCTTGTTCTCTTAACAAGAGAGGAAGACCAGGGACCAAAATCCCCTGGGGAGGCTTCAAGGCCACCAAGGCATTGAACAAGCCTTTAGTAAAAGGCTGCCATTCACACTGGGAATCTTTAGCAATAGGGGTAATGTGCCTTTTTTTTTTTTTTTTTTAAGAGGGATGTGTCCTAACAACCCTCAGTGGTGTACTCCCTTGGCGAGATTCAATAAGCATACCAGGAATCTCCTACCAGACTAAGATCTAAATAATCCACCTCAGTAATAATCAGCCATGGTTCCCCCTCAACGTCCAGAGCAGATGTTTAAAAAGCCTCAGAGATTGTGCAAGTCTGATCCATGCCGGCCTCTGACAGGGTAGCAGCAGAGGAATCCAATGCAAGCACTAGACTGTCTTCAGAGCTTTCACTAGTTTAGCCAGACATCCAGTAGAGGTTGGCCAGCAACAGATCAGGCCTAGGCTTTTTGGCCTTCTTAGAAGATGACTATTCCTTGGGATGGGAGGATTTCATTGCAGCATCCTGAGCCAACTTAAGATGCTGGTTCTCAAGGTATATGGAACAGGAAGATAAGTGACTATGGATGGACTGGGACAAACACTTAACAGATACAGCACTGCACAGGGTCATAGGAAGCACCTAGTGACAAACATCGGTCCTGATAGTCTATGTGGAATCTACCTCCCACACTGACATTTTCCTTTCTTGGATGACAAACACAAGCAACAAAATGGGTACTTTTCCGTTAAACCCCTACCACATGGTTTCACTGCCAGATTGGCATCTCTCCTTATTGCTCAGTGAGCTGTGCAGATCCTTTTTATGTAGTGTTTACAAATGCACTGGCTACTGTCATGTGTGAATTAGTAACGTGTGCCTAGGTCATTCAGTGTTGACGTACGCTTGCTGTGTTTCTTTTGACTTTCTCATTTACTGTTTGTGTATATCATTTAATATCTGTCCTCCTTGCAAGAAGCGAAGAAATGTCAAGATGGCTGCTGTTTTTTTTTTCCGTCAGGAAAATAGCCACTGCAGTTACACTTCTACGACGACACTTCTGCCATTCACGCACTCCATGTTCTACTACTGCATTAAAGAAGTCTGCCAAGGACCTTTCTGTTCTTAACTGTTTGCATACCTTTCAAAGCGTGTCATCATGAGTGCATGATCATGCTTGTATTTTACATTGGAGTTTTAGAGAAATATCGGGATATAGCATGAACATATTTCTTTTGGCAGCATACAACATTCTTCCATCTGTAGTCTGCATATTCAAAAGACAAGAGTATGTACAATTAAGGCAGGTAGAGTTGTGTTTCAAACACCATACAAAAGTGAGTGATGCAGGTGAATAGCTATAAAACCAAAAAAGACACTGCTATCAGGTCAAAGTATGCATAAATAACACTGGTGGGCATGTACTCTGTTCAATATGCACATGAGACATGCCGATCTGGCAGCAAAACCGCGTGGTAGGGGTTTAACGGAAAAGTACCCAAAAATGGAAAAAAGAATCAATGGAGCAGGACCTGAAAACTGCTTGGTAACCAGCACAGCGGAAGGGCATTCAGACAGATGTTTGAAAATGGCATTCGGACTGGCAGCAACGTTCTGAGTATTTGTGTCTGTGCATCACCTGCAGGGAGCACATGTGACATATGGTGCCTATAAGATTTAAAGGCTTTGGTACACCGGCTGGGTGTTGGGCTATCCATGGCAGGAGATCCCTGCAGTGAAGAACACTACAACAATGACGTAGAAGGATATCTACATATCGAAATACACAGCCATCACATTGTAAAAGGTACTATACACTTTAGAATAGGCACTGCATACATCATGATGGGAATAACCCATTAAAAGGGGCACAAACAGTTCAACCAGCTTTTTGACATTCGCTGTACACGTCTAATACATACTGACTCTCCATAAAGTAAGTGTTATAGACATGTGCAGCATCATGGCTGCTCCCATATAAAAGTGCACAATTACTAGATTGTTCTGTACAATTCTTAACCAGTCTTTGAAGCCCAAGTGTAAGATCTAAAAAATGAAATGTCTCATTCAATACAAAGTTCAAATGAATACCAAATCTACTATAATTCATTACAGTAAACTGACAGAAAGACAGCCTATTTACACAAATAAAATCAATCCAGCAATAATAAAATTACCAAAAAAAAAAGTCACATAATTTAAAAAAAAATCCTATAAATTGACATATGATGAAGCAAAGGGCCACCCAAAGCAGTAAATATAAGCTGATGAAATATTCAGACAAAAGAATTTTCAAATTCACAAAAAGAATTACAAAAACTATTCAAGGACTAATTCAAAAGTATGAGAAACACTAAAAGACGATACACAGGCACAATCTAAAATGTCATTAGTCAACATACGATCTTTAACATACTTGAATCTCTAATACACGAGGCAAGTTGTACCACCTTAGGAAAAAGAATACATCTACCCTGAGCTTCCAAGAAATTATTTTAGGAAGCCAATAAAAAGATGATAGAACAGCATTCTGAATACTTAAAAAATTTGCTTACTATTGTCATTAAAGAACTACTCTACATAACCTATCAACTCCACATGACTGTCCTCTAACAGTCCTAATCTTTTATCTGCTTACAGATAGACTCATTATTCAAGTGTGTATAGCACATTTCAAAATATTGTGCAAAATACAAAATATCAATAGAATTCCCTTGTCTGCAGTTTTAACAACTAAATCTCTATAATTAGCTACGTGCCAGTGATTCCAAGTTGAGAGGTTATGAAAATCCTGAAATAAACTTGCAAGCAGACCTGAGGGGGAAAAATTCCCTACATCTAGACTGAACAGATGAATAGGAGTACTATGCTAGATGCCCTCGCAGGGCAGTTTTAAACTTAGCCAATTTCCCTTTCAAAGGGGAGCATCAAACCCTGCACTTTGTTAATGAGATAAACACCTTAATCATTATGGCAAACCTAAGTCATGTTAAAACTCATTCTCTTAACAAGTAAAGAAACACAAACATTAAATGGTCTCGTAATTGGTTCCGTATCAGAAGTGCAAAATGCCAAACTATGAATTCTGACTGAAACAAAGTACAGCAAATGTTTGAAGCTTGCTGTTAAACCTTTTAAGTTTTTGTAAGAGAGGTTGTATCTTAGCCATCCATCACAGTGATGGGTAGCAGCACCCTCACCCCATCTACTTACATACAAAATTAGACATCACTGTACCTTGTGGAGGTGGGTGGGGGGATCTCAAGGTTACTGCAGTCTCAGTCTTGGCACATAACAGTTCACATTTGTCTACATTTATACTACTAAGACAGTAAGGTTCAGAATTTCAAATTCCATCCCTCACAATAAGGGGAAATGCAATTATAGTTTTAAACCCAGGTACCTTTCTACAAGCTCTAGAGTAAAAAAAAAAACAGCCCTGCAATTCCCACAGTGCTCTTCCATACAAATACAACCATATTAATCACAACCATCTTGCACTGCAATGAACCCAAATGATCAATGCGATGTACTGAGTGTGTCCCTCTAGGATACACTGGCATAATTGTGATAAATACCCCATCTGTGACCTTTCTGGTTTTACAGGTCAAAGTACTGTGTACTGTTAAAAGACCTGTTCATTACAGGAATGCAATATAATAGGTCATTCCATTTTTCGATAGAATACAAATACACCAGTAACAGCAAACAGCAAAACTAGTGTTCTATATTCCACTCAGTTTGTGCAAGAAAACCTTCAAGGTCGGTTTTATCACAAAATCTAACAATACAATGTTAAATAAGGCATTGTCCAAATAATGTAGTCTGCTAAATATTTAAAAAATATTCTAGTAAAATTGTCACTGTAATCTTTTACAGGACTTAAACCCTGATCAGTATTTGCATATATAATGTACAAAAAGTTATATACCACAAAACATACAGAGCACAACTGAAAATGCAGTCAATTAAGTTGTCCGTTAATTTAAAAAGGACTTCGTTTCTTCAATTAAATGAGGGCCATTTTCATCAGTCCTTCCAGTTACCATTTCATTTCTGTAAGAAAAGAAAATTATATCATTTCACTCCAAATAAGGAAAACTGATCACTATCTGTACATCCCATGAAGTCATATTCAAACTGGAAATGTAATACTTACTCCAATATTCATGTCTTTACCAGGACAGCCTGTGCTATATACACTGCCTATAACCCCAACTATGGCAACTCGTTTTGTAAAGGCCGTTGGGATCCCATCAGCAGGGTAGCTCATGCAGTATATGCTATCTGCACCTCCTCCCAAGTAGGGCATTAAATCTACTCTATCACCACTGCAACATTCTCCTACCAGCTGTGTGACAGGAAGTGCACACTACGGAAACGTACAGCTGTGCAAGAACAGTAGAGGTCCTAATGTTCACTGTTGCAGTATTCCAAACTGTTGGGTTATCTTACCAAATAACCAAGATTTCCAGCCAGGGTACCAAAGCCAAAACCTTCCATACAGCCATACATCAAACATACGTCCTAAGCCTGAGGCGGTAAGGGCGCATAAATTTGAGAAAAAATCCCCATACCATCTCCAAGCCAGTAACTCAGTAGAGAAAGGCATAACGTGGTCAGTTAACAGGGAAGAGGCAAAAAAGGACAAGTGTGTTTCCTTCGGTCCATGAAAGGACAGTGCGTCTCCCTCGGTCCATGACAGAAGGGAAAAAACATGAAGGGGAAAGGTAGGGTTAAAAGGAATACTGCAACATGGTCACATAACTGTACTATGTCCTTCCTTAAATCAATCACTGTTGATCACTCTTGCAATATTCCAAACCCCTGGGTGATTCCCAAATCTGGAGGAGTATGGGATGGTAGGATGAGATAGGTCCAGTAGAGCAGAAAGGACTGGCATGGCAAAAGCAGCCCTGAATTCAGAGAAATCATCCACTCTAATTGTTGGTAAAGGTGTGTATTGAAGACACAGTAGTTGCTTACAGAACAGTCCTAGAATCAATCCCCTTGTAGAAGGCTCCAGATGAGGCTTCAACTCTGGTAGAGCAATCCTTAGCTGGAGATGGTAAGGGTGTAGCAAGAGGAGCAGAAGCTGCTGGCTAAAAGGGAGGGGGTGCAAATTATTTCAGAACAAAGTTCAGGTCCCAGGCAGGAAGGCTAGCTTTCCTTGTTGGTTTCAGATGGAATGCACCCTTTAAGAACTGTTTTACCTCAAGTCTTGCCAGATGATGCTCAAGAGGTAGACAAGCAGAAATTGCTGAAATGCATGGCTTAGACGAGTCCACTAGTATGGATTTAAGCATCTCACATGAGAACCAGCACAATGTTGGCCTGAACCGGGTCCTGTTCTTTATCCATACACGGTATAGAAAATGTTTTCCATTTTGCTTGACATCCCGACAGTAGGTTTCCTTGCCTCCTGGAGAACCTGCAACACATCCTCAAATGTGGGATTAGAATCTTATCATCCATACAAGGTGAAGTGATGATAGGTTGGGATAAAATCAAGCCTTTCTGCTGTGTGAGCAAATCTACAATGGATGAAAGTTTCTGGTAATGGTCCTTGTCTAGATGGAAGAGAAGGCAGAACCTATGCTACCTTGTACAAAACAGAGTCACCAGTATGATCCTTGGGCATTCCTTTTGTATCTTAAATAAGACATTTGTAAGTGGAAGTGGAGGAAAGACTTACAGATACCTCCCTTTCCAATAAATGAGCATTGCATTCATTTTCCAAGCTTGAGGGCAGTATTTTAGTGCAACACAGAAGCAGAGATTTTTGCTGTTGACAAAGGTAAATTGATCTGTAGGTCCCCCCATTTATGCATGTATAGGAAGATCCTCCTGTTCAGCATCCATTCATAGGTTCTTTTGATCTGCTTAGGTCTGATAAGGTATTATCTTGTAAGGGAATGTAAACTGCTTAGAGGTATACTTTTTGTACCCTGCTTCCAGGCCAAAAGAGCCAACTGGCACATGGCACAGTTAGTAAGACCTGGTACATCCTTATGTACCACATAATGTAGTGTTGTCTGAACACTCTCAAGGGACCTGGTTTCTAGTGGTGGCTGAAGGTCGGCAGGACCTGTACTGATGCCCTCATCTCCTTCAGACTGATGTCCTCTGATATTAGATGTTTTGGTCACCATCCCTGAATTCTCAGGTTGCCTGTCCAGGCTTCCCCTGTACTAATTTGATGCACTAAGTTCCTGCATTGGTATCAGCTATTTGAAGGGCAAACTTCAATTAGTAGTTTATTGGCCATTTTGGGTTAATTTCTATTTCTTTCATTTCCCTGCTATAAATGCAACATTTGCCTCATTTTGCGTGCTGGGCAGCACCAGTTAGCTACGGTATAACTATTCCCGGCTCCACTAAGTCTCCTCTTCAATTTTTCCCTTGGAACTAGACAAACTTTCAACTTAAGCACTCAAGCCTTTCATTTCTCAACCCGGCACTTGCTCAAAACTCATAGCAAGCACTTATAAATCCTAGCACTAGACCCTCCATTACTGTACAGAAGGACAAGGCTCTCTATTCGACCTTACCAGCCATTCAGTAAAACAGTTCACTGTACCTATCCAGGCATGTCCAAATGGCAGTTTCAGGTGCTCTCCATTCCAACTGGTGAATCTGGGCATTTTGAGGCAATGTTACAACTACCACATGTACACAGACAACCCTCTCCTCCTACCACCAAACACAATTACATGCGAGAGATGCAATTATACAGACAAACTGGAGGCTAAGCTCCCTCAACCCAAGGCAGGATCAGAAAGTCAAGATAAGGGAAATACTTGCATCACACCACCAGTCTCACATACACCCATTAAACCAGCACCAGCAAACACAAACACACGAAAACATACTCGAAGGCTCTAAATAAAAATCTGCAAAAGCAACAGACCTCCAAAGCAGACATCCAAGCAACCTCCACCCCCAACACAAACCATGAAACACATACTTCACAAAACCAGTGTGCCATGCAATCACAGCCCTCAAGGCAAAAAGTACAGTTGTGTACCTACCATAAATGTAGATGTTAGAGTGTATTCACTGTTGCAGTCATTACACTTGGGTTATCCTGCTGGCAGGCGACCCGCAGTCAGCCCGAGTTCCAAAGTCTTGGTCCGGCGTCGGTTGCTGTCACCTCTTCCCTGATATCAGTGCACCAGGGGTATAAAAGTTGCAACAGACGCCATTTTCTTCAGTTTTTCTTGCCCCGGATGTCAGGTGCCCCCAGATAGGAAGGCTGGAAAGAAAATTATGCCAAAAAACAAGCATGTATTACTATAAACATTTCCTTCATCTTCAAGCAAATACACCACATAGGTTGTATAGAAATAAGTATAGAAAAGTCCCAGCAATGAAAAAGGGGAATGGTGGGTGGGTAACCTGGACTGCAACAGTGAATACACTAACATCCACATTTATGGTAGGTACACAACTGTACTATGTTCATCGTGTTTCATTGTTGCAGTCATTGACACTTGGGTAGAATCCCAAAGCTGAGGTTGGGTGGCTGGGTCTAAACTGGATTTGGAGGCGCTACCAAGCCCTGCAGAACTGCAGTGGCAAAGCCTGCTCTGGATTTAGAGTAGAGAGGTAGGTGGTAGTGCTTGGTAAAAGTGTGCACCGAGCTCCAGATTGCAGCCTCTAGAATGTCTTTGGTTGGCACCCCTCTGAGGAAAGCTGCTGAAGTGGCTGCTGCTCTGGTAGAATGTGCCCTAATGCCCTTGGGCACAGATTTGCCATGTTGTGCATAACAGAAGCAGATGCAGTGTCCTATCCATTTCGAGGATTGTCTGCTTTGTAATAGGCTTTCCTTGTGATCCTGCAGCATATGTTACAAACAGTTGCTCAGTTTTTCTGAAAGCTTTTGTTTGTTCTAAGTAGAATCGTAGCTGTCTGTGTATATCCAAAGCGTGCAGAAGTCTCTCCCCTTTATTCTGGGGATTTGGGTAAAAAGTAGGTAAATAAGAGAAACCCTGTCCTGATGAAAAATGAGGAAAGGTTCCACAGCCATTAATGCCTGTAACTCTAAGACTCTTGTGAAGTTATTGCTAGGAGCAGAGCAGTTTTCCATGACAAGAATTTTAGATCAGCTGTGCTGGCTGGCTCAAAAGGAGGCAGTGCGAGTTTTTCGCAAACAAAATTGAGGTCCCAAGTAGGTACTGGTGCTCTCCTTGGGGGTCTTATATTTTTTGCCCCTCTGAGGTACTGTCATAGTAGAGGATGTGAAAAAATAGGAGGTTCCATATTGCAATGAGCTGAAACGGCATAGGCATGGATTTTAATAGATGAGAAAGATAAGCCTTTGTCCAGCATCAGTTACGTATTGTAAAATCTGAGGTATTAGGGACAAGTGGGTCGAGCCCTGGTGCCTGGTTCCAAGCACAGAATCTCTTCCATTTTTCTGGATAAGATTTCCTAGTGCTGGGCCTCCTGGCTTCTAAAATGACATCCATAACAGCTTTAGAGAGAGGTGCAGTCTGAGTGGCTACATTATCTGCCATGCTGCCAGGTTTAAGGTTCTGAGTTGACTGTGCAGAATCGGATTGTTTTGTGTCAGAAGAGGAATTTGAGGTAGAAGCCAAGCTGGGCCTAGAGACAAACTCTCTAGGATTGGGTACCAGTGCTGGCGTGGCCAGTCTGGGGCAATCAGGATCATTTTTGGCCTTTGTCTGACTTAGTAGTACCTTGGTAAGAAGAGGCATCGGAGGGAAGGCATAGACTGTCAGGCCTTTCCAGCTGAATGATAGAGCATCCACTTTCCATGCTTGAGAGAGTGACAAGTTCTTGTGCAAAATTTCTGTATTTAGTAATTGTGAGGGGAGACAAAAAGATCTATGTCTGGGCGTCCCCATTTCCTAGTTATCATGCTGAACACTTGGGGATTTAGCTTCCATTCGTGAGGATCCATGACATTTCTGCTTAGTTCGTCTGCCAGTGTATTTTTTGTTCCTGGCAGGAATTGTGCCTGCAGATGTACTTGATAGGTCAGTGCTGTGTTCCACAAAGTCATGGCTTGTCTGCATAGGGGGTAGGAATGTGTGCCCCCTTGCTTGTTTATGTACCACATAACTGTGGTATTGTCTATCTTTATTAATAGTTGTCCTGGATGTATTCATAGATTCATAGGTTCATAAATTAGTACTAAGCTAATTGCCCTTGCGAGCCATTTAAGCCTAGCCAGTTATCCCCTGTGAGACTCAAACCCTGCACCTTGTGTTTGTAAGGCAAACACCTTAACCATTAGGCCACCCTCCCAACCATTAGGTTAGGTCCTTGAAAGCTGTCAGGGCATTCTGCACAGCTATCATCTCTTTTTGATTGATGTGAAGATGCATTTGTTCCTTGGGCCACGTGCCCTGAATACATTTTCCTGCCATGTGCCCCCCCAGGCATAATCCGATGCATCCGCTGTTATTGTCTGCCTGGCTGTGGGTAAGGTGAAAGGCTGTCCCTTGTTGTGGTGACAGGCCTGGGACCACCATCAAAACTCCTGTTGTAGACAGGGAATTAAAGTTATGATGGTCTCCAGGCTGTGACAGTGCTGAGTCCAATTGCAATTTCCTCATATGCAGTTTTGCATATGGAATTAGTAGAATGCAGGATGCCATGAAGCCCAGGGCCTGCAGAATTTTTCTTGCAGGGAGCTGGGTTTTTGTTGCCATCATTTGAAAGTAATGAGTTAGTTGCCTTTGTTTGCCTGGCGTGAGATGAGCCATCTGGGCAGTTGTATTTAAGCTTGCACTCAGGAATATTATCTCTTGAGAGGGCACTAGTTTCGATTTCTTTTAGTTTACTGTGTACCCTAGGCAAATTAGCAATCTTTTTACAAATGCCAGATGCTGTAGAAGAATGTCCTTGCTCTCTGCTTGAATAAGGCAGTCCAAGTAGGGATATATTTGAATTCCTTTTTGTCTGCAAAATGCAATTACATTTGCCAGGCATTTTGTGAAGACCCTGGGCGAAGTAGATAAGCCAAAGGGCAGTGCAGAGAATTGGTAATGCATTGAGCCTGCTATGAATCTGAGGTATCTTCTGCAAGATTGTCTGATTGGGACATGCAGGTATGCCTCCTCGAGGTCCAAAGTAACTAGCCAAGCCTTCTTGCCCAGCATGGGCAGAAGTTGCTGTAGTATAAACATTGTGAATTTTGGAACATCCAGGAAAGTCTTTAGGATTGACAGTCCAGTATTGGTCTCCAGGTTTTGTCCTTTCTGGGTACTAAGAAAAGCCTTGAGTAAAATCCTTGTCCCTGTTCTTGCTGTGGAACTTTTTGAATAGCTCCCATGTCCACAAGAGCAGAAATCTGTTTTTGTGCTTCTGCCCATTGGTTTTGTGGCAGGTCTGGCATACCTTTTGGTTTTGGAAGCATGTGGAAGTGGAACCTGTACCCCTGAGAAACAATATTCAGTACCCATTTGTCTTGGGTGACTGTGCCAATTTTTTGAGAAAAGTGCTAGCTTTCCCCCTAGGGGTGCTGTCAAAAGGTAAGTGTGCTTGGCATTGGTAGGACGACGTTATTGGGACTGTTTCCTATAAGGTTGTGATTTGTCTTCCCCTCCTTTGGGGGCTGAAGCACCCCATTGTTTAGGTCTGTAGCAGCCTTGGGGCTGAGATCTGCCTCTTTGTGGCCTGTCTGACCCTGGAAAGGACCAATTTTTTGAAGGCCAGTTTCTGCTAAATCTAGGTGGTTTAACCTTTAAGAAATATTTCACTGTCTGCATTGACTTTGGTGTTAAGGCAGAAGAGGTGTTAAAGAAAATGGAGGATAAAGCAATGTATCATGCTGTAATGGAGCATCCAATAATTTTACTTTAACATGGTCAGGTAAACTTTGTTCTTTCAACCAAGCATGCCTTTGAATAACAGAGCCTGTAACTGCGGCTCTACAAGAAGCCTCTAATGAATCAAAACCACATTGCAGAGTATGCTTTCCCACTTATTCAACTGCATGCAATAAATCCTGCATTTCCTTACTGTCAGGACTTTCTGTATTTGAAACCATTTTCTGTTTTAGCAATGACAGGAGGTACTGTTGATATTTAATCATGTGAAACTGGCAGTTTAAAGCTCTTACAGCTAAAGTAGCAGAAGTGTAAACTTTATTCCCCATCTGTCCAGAGCTCTGGAATCCCTATCAGAGGGGACAGGATTTTTATCAGTGGAAGCCTTAACCCCTTTAGGACCCTGAGAAATTGTTTCTGGGTCTGCAGCGGGGTTTTTGTAAAGAAGTTTGAGAGTCATGGACCCTGTAAGTACCTGTCTGGTTTGACTGGTGCAGGGGGTAAAGAATCAGGAGACAGACTGGATTCAGAGAAAACAATAATATCAAGCACAGGGGGGATAACCAGGGGCCTGTGCTGAGGCAATAAGTCTGAGACTTTTCTTGGATTCTGAATAATCCTGGCTCTCCCAATGGAAATGCTCCCTCATGGTGTGCAGGGTTTCCCCAAAAGAATAATCCTCAGGCAGAGAGGCTGAAGGTATAGACTCTTCTGCATCAGAATCCTCATAGGGAGGGAGAGAATATCCCTGATCAGAAGAGTAATCAGAGGAAATGGAAACATGGTCAGAGGAATCAGTCAGTGACTTGCCTAGGCCTTTTGTCAGGAGGGGGATGGGAACCCCTGATTGTCAGGAGGGGGATGGGAACCCCTGATTAAAGTAATTAGGTCTTCAGCCATTTTAAGCATCTGTTTCTTTGGCATGGATGACTGTTCTGCAGAATGCTGTACTTGTTTCCTGGTCTTTAATGGTGTTTTTGACTTTGCCTTTGCTGCTGTAGTGGGCTTAATTGTAAGCTGTGAAGGTCTGAAAACACCCTCAGAAGCCGATGCCTGCTCAGCAGCTCCAGACCCATCTGAGGGTATAGTTTCCATAGGCCCAATACCTTGAGTTTCCACAGGCCTCAGTGTCTCGACGTGGCTGTCTGTTATGGCCTGTGGCTCTGAAGTAGCAGGTGTCAGGGGCTGCAAAAGCGCCTCACTGAGAACCGGCGACTGGTCTAGAAGAGGTTTAGTCGATTTTGGACCTCGGATGCCTGTCCTTTTGTCTTTGCGTTTTTTATAAATTCCGGTCATCGGTTGTTCTGACGGCATTATGTAATTAAACCTTCGGCCAAAATAATGTAAAGCAAAATCAAACAGATGTTTAAATAGTGCGTTTATTGAATCTAGCACAAAACCAACAACTAGTAATGTCGTGGTCAGGGCCTAGGCAAGGAATACAGTAAGACTGAAAGTCCTTATGAGGTATTTGCTTCCCACAAGAAATGCAATTAACTTTTACTGACATCGGTCTGGAGCAAGAAAAAGTTTCCCCAACGGGGTACTTCGCTTTATTGAAGGCTTTGGTTCTGAAACCGAATTTTGAAAATCTCAGGAGTCGGCCGACCGGCACTTGTGAACTGCTTTTGCTTCGGGCACCACACGGCAAGAAAGACTGAAGAAAATGGTGTCAGTTGCAACTTTTATACCCCTAGTGCACTGATGTCAGGGAAGAGGTGACAGCAACCAACGCTGGACCAAGACTTTGGAACTCGGGCTGACTGCAGGTCGCCTGCCACCAGGATAACCAAGTGTAATGACTGCAACAGTGAAACACTATCAACATACCCAACATACTAGTAATAGGTGAATCTATAGTTAGGCACACTGACGTCCCACTCACTAGGCTGAAGAAGGTTACTGTTAGCTGCCTGTCGGGTACCAGGATCCGCCACATAACACAAGTACTCTGGTCACTCCAGAACAAGTAGAATACGACTCTGTCATTGTCCATGTTGGTGTGAATGACCTGAGCTGTACCTCCCTGGACTACATGAAAAGAGACATGGAAGAGCGCTCTGATCACGTAGCCCAGGCCAGTAGGACCCTGACCCTGAGTAGCATTCTGCCCTCACCAAGAATTATACCACGGTGTAATGAAAAAATGATAAATTTCAACAATTGGCTAAGTTTCTGGTGTCATTCAAAGGGGATCCAGTGTCTGTCCGCCTGGGATGACATGCTTGACAAGCCACACTGCTTCACTAGAGATGGGTTGCACTTGTCACCCTTATGCTTTCGAATACTGGCCAAGACTCTTGCCATCCCCATAGTGCCTTTTTTAGGCAAGGCTCAAAAGACAAAGCCACCACCGTAAATAGCACAAATAATAAAAAACTGAGGGTAATGGTACTCAATGCCAGAAGTCTAAACCTCAAAATGCACGCACTCGAGGCACTCATCAGTATGGAGAAAATCAATATATGTGCAGTAACAGAAATCTAGTTTAAGGCTTCAGAGAGCCCCCAGCACTACCAGGCTACAACTCATACCATACATTTTGGCCACAGAACCCGGACCAAAATACAAAAGGCGGGGGTGTACCCATATTCAAGGATACCCACACCTCCAGGTTAGTGGCACAGCATGATGCTTCAGAGATCATCCACGTGCAACTAACAATGGGCAAAACTGCTATTCAAATTATAGCTTGCTACAGATCACCCACCATGTCCCAGGACCCCCATTCCACATTTCTGGAAACACTAGGAAATATAAAGGTCCTATCAAACACCCTAATATTGGGTGATTTCAATTACCCAAAAATTAACTGGGAGAACTATCCAAGTACTAACTCACTTGCCCAACATTTCCTAGAATTTACAAACTCAAATGCCCTGGATCAACTGGTCAACACTTCCAGCAGAGGTGACAACATATTGGACCTGGTCATCACCAAGATGGGCGACCAGTGCTCCACACCGAAGGTCACCCCTCGCTGGTTAGATCTGACCATAAACAAATCACTTTGTATATCCACATTCTGCCTCCACCCCCGGATAAAGAAACCACCGTGAAAAACTTTTCAAAAGCAAACTTCATGTTACTTAAGACCGAGGTGGAAAGTTTCAAAACCCCCATGCTAAAGGATAACACTGCCCAAGCTGAAAAATCCTTTACTAATGTATTCTATGGGCACCTACAAGAATTAATGGATCATGCTATCCCAAGCAAAACCAAGACTCACTCCTCCAAGAAAAGGAAACCAGTCTGGTGGACTCCTGCCATAAACAAGCTATACAATAGGAGGAAACTAGTACAGAAAGAGTAAAATCCCAAGAAGGGAAGACATCCCTGATCAGTATCAGCAAGAAACTATAATCCCTCAAACTCATCCAAGGTGAGCTTTGAAAGAAAAATTGACAACGACTCCAAAGATAACCACAAGGCATTCTTTAGCTATGTCACGAATCTAAGTGGCAATGCTCTGATCTGCTCGGAGTTAGTGCAGAATGGCACAAAATACACTGAGCCGACAGATATCGCCAACATCCTGGCAGACAGGTTTAGCGCAAATTTCACCCCCAAAAGGGTCCATAACCATACCAGAAAAATGTAGAGCCTCTGAAATCACTCAGGTTAAAACAGCCCTCTCCAAAGCCAAAAACACAGCATCAATGGGACTGGATGGTGTCCCAGGCTGCATCCTACACGAGCTCAAAGACGAACTAACCCCTCACCTAAACACTGTTCAAACTCAGCCTCTCCACAGGCTACATACCCATAGAGTGGTGCACAGCAACTGTTATTCCGCTCACCAAAGGTGGATCCAAAACAGACCCCGGGAACTATCACCCTAGAAGCCTGACTAGCTCGGTCTGCAAGGCTATGGAGTGCATCATTATGGAACTCATTAACAGAGACATTGGGAACCTCCAAACACTGGACCCTACCCAGTTCAGCTTTAAGGGCAGATCATGCCTCCTAAACCTGGTGGACTTCTTTGAGACAGTTACCAAGGCTATAGATGAGGGAAAGGTGGTACACAGCCTTCCTAGACCTCGCAAAGGCCTTCAACATCATTCCCCATTCTGGTATTATAGACAAGCTCACAAGCTTGAACATAAACTCCTACGTCACAAGATGGGTTGCCAACTGGCTCACGGACAGAACCCACATGGTAAGAGTTGTGGGAGCTAGGTCTGACTAAACCGGTTACAAGTGGTGTTCCCCAGGGCTCAGTCCTAGGACCCCTCCTGTTTGGCATATACTTCTCAGAGGTACAAGCAAGCACAGGACTATGGCTGACCAAGTTTGCAGATGACTGCAAGCTAGGGGCTATAATTGACTATCTGGTTGACAGACATCCTCCAAAAAGGTCTCACTGAGACAGATACCTGGTGTCAAAATCATGGCCTCAAGCTAAATGCCAAAAAGTGCATAGTCATTCCCTTTAGAAAAAACAAAGTACCTACAAACTACTACAGAGGTGGTAATCCCCTAAATACAGAAGACGTAATAAGGGATCTGGGGACCCAAGCAGATAGTAATCTCTCCTTTGATAATCACATTGCCAAAGTGGTTAGAAAATCCTTCTACGTGGCCCACCTTATCACAAAAGGGTTTGCATCCAGAGCAAGAGGTCATTGTGCCCCTCTACTCATCACTTATCAGACCCATCATAGAGTACAACGCCCCATTTGGGATGTACCTTACAAGACACCTGCAACAGCTGGAAAGACCACAGAAGTACCTCACCAAGAGGATCACTGGCCTCAAACAGATGCCCTATGCAGCTCGAATGAAGAAACACCAGCTGTACTCTGTTGCATACCGCCTACTCAGAGGTGATCTCTGCCTGACATACAAGGCCATGTCCAACCCAGAATTGATGGACATGCTCCACCTAAAGAAACCCTTATCCCATCGAGCCACACGCTCTAGGGATCTAAACCTCACCACAACAATAAATACGACGTGCTGACGGGATAGATTCCTGTTCGACACTTCCCATGCTTTGGAACAAGATTCCAATCTACATTAGCCAGAGCTTTTCATTAATACTCTTCAAGAGGAACCTTGACGAGTAGATGGGAAACAAAGTTTACCCTGGGCATCACTTCAGTGGCTCTGCTGGACAGAAGCACAGGGAACTAATCTAAGGGGGTGGCGAAAGCAAACGCATTCTGGCTAGGCTTATAAATGCCTTCAGGCAGATAGCCTAGTACCTACCTACGAACCTAAACCTGGGTTTAGTTTTAACTGTGCTATCCAAAGGATTTTACTTTCTTTAGACAAGGTAGGAAAGGGAGCAGTGTATCCAGGGGATGGGAATGCTGGGTCCAAATGGACTTAAGGTACCATTGGCTCTTCCTTGTGTGCAGCCTGGCAAAAGGAATCATGGGAATGGTTGCTGCCATGAGTGCCAGAAGAGGTGCTTACTTGCTATGCAACAGTGGAGAGATAGGAGAGGAAAAAACTGACTGAGCTTTGCATTTGGTAGTAGGAAATCCTGCATGAGTTTGGTGTTTAGTTTGCTTCCTAAGAAAATTGTGTCTTGGGGTAGTATCATTGTGGACTTCTTGAGACTGATGGTAAACCCCAGGCCCTGGAAAGAGGGTGAAAATGAGATGTGTCAAGAGAATCTGCTGAGATGGTGCCTGTATTAACAGGTCATCCAAGTACGAGAATATCTGGATTATTAGTCCTGCAGAAGGCTACAACAGTGACGAACCACTTTGTGAAGACTCAAGAAGCTGGAGAGTCCAAAGGGCAAAACAGAGAACTGAAAATGCAATGGGCCAGCATAAAGCCTCAGGAATTTCCTGGAAGCAGGGTGGATAGGGAAGCAGAGATGGATGTTGAAACACCATGAAGGCTTCAGGCAGGATAAGTGGTGACAAGGGCTGTAGTGACAATATTTTGAAAGATGGGACCTGGAGGAAAGTGAGAGTGGAGATGTCAAGTGTCCTTTTCTTGGAATGAAGAGTCTGGAATAGAATCCTTTTCTTTCACATTGTGGAGGTACAGACTCCAATGTGCCTTGCTTGAGTAATGTTTGGATGGTGGGACAGAGCAACTGTATTTGGTTGAGGAGGTGGAGGGATGCTGATGAATGGAAGACTTTCAAAGTCATTCTGTACTTGTACTGAATAGAATGAACCCATATGCCTGTGGTAACGAGTAGCCAGGTTTTTAGGGGTGTGATCAGTCTTTTGGAAAGTGGCGCGGATGGACGGAGGAGTGGGGGAAGGAGATAAAGGGTAGTAATGCAGACTTGTATAGGTAGGGAGGCCTCCTAGATCTAGACTCCCCACCTTTTTTTCCTGGAATCTTTTTCTAGCATTTTCTTTGCCTTATGAGAAGGCCTATATTCCCTGCAAGCAAAAGTGGGCTTGGCATGGTAATTCCTTTGGTATCCAAGTACAGAAATGAAGTGTCAGTGGCACAACATGTATCATACTTTCCTTTGGTGCATAAAGCTGTGGGTTCAATTCCCACACCAAGTAGATTGACTGCAGAAACTGCAGTGCAGCATAAGGAAGCTGCTGCACTCCTGAGTGTGGTGTCCTTAGGATGAGATGTTAAGCTGAAGTCCCACCTGCTCGAGTTGGTGGTAGCTTAGGTGGATGTAAAAGAACCAATGGCACCTATCAAAATGAGTACACCTCCGGTCTCCTCTGAAGAGGCTGCTGGGAATAACCTAGTCAAAGGATAGAAACAGATTAATAACTGCCCAAGTCCTTCATAACTTTACCTTGTTCCTGTAGTTTGGCCCAGAAACTGCAAGTCTTTTCAAACAATACATCCCTGTTTCAAGGCGAGTCCAACAGTTTTGTCTTAATATCCTCTGGAGGGACTGAGAACAGACACACAAGCCTCCTGATCAAAGCCTGTAACAGCTATCCTGGCAGGTTTGTTGGGTCTGGCCACTTGGGAAGCCTTGGATAGTGCCTGATGCTTAATACCAATTTCCTCAGGAAAGGGCAATGTTTTACTTACATTACCAGAATAAACTACACATCTGGATCTGACCATTCAATTCAGAGCTTTAAAAGCCAAAGTGGAAAACACAAAAAATGTTTTACCCAATTTGGCCATTGCCCTGCCATCTTTGTCAGAAGGAAGAGCACTGGCAGTTATAAGCAACTAACGGGCCTTGTCTGAAGACATGGCAAACACACATTAGTCAACAACTAATTCTTGTGTAGGAATTTCAAATCCTCAGGGACCTTGTAGAATCTGTCAGGCAATTTAGGGGCTGGGGGCTGAGAGTCGTGTGCAGTGGAGGTAGATGCAAAGGCATCAAGGAAAGCTTCCAGAAAAGGTGAACTTGTGCAGGAGAGGGGGTACTCTCTTCCATGAGGCTATAATACCTCTGCTGGACTTAGGAAAGCTGTTTTGATTCCAATTCAAAATGCTTCATGATGTTAAGTTTCTCCAAATGAAACTTCAAAAGGTGAGTCTGCATACGGAAATCTTCAGAGGCCTCTTTGCCTGATGACTGCATCTGAGATGAACAAGCCAAGTGCTCATTTGAGTCTGATTCATCTTCCTTGTTTTTGGTTGTAGTATTTAAGGGTCTCTTTAGGTGTGGAAGGAGATGGTGATGCTGGAGTAGGCCCTGCAAAGGATGGAGGCCTGCATTCCATAATGGCTTTAAACATCCCTATAAGAAATCCAGTCACTCCTTTTCATTGACTATATGGGAAGGGAGAAACATTTTTAGCTTTGTTTCTTTTCAGTCAGTGAGATGACCACTTAAACATGGAGGATGACACCTGAAGAACCTCAGTAATGATGCAGGAATCTCCTCTCTAATGAGTACCTGTAGTATGCTATCAGGTCCCTCTGAAATTAAGAGTTCTCCCTTCTCACAGTCTTCAGTAACTTGAGTCATTTTGGATGAGTAAACCTCAGATGGCATACCAGCCTCTAGTGGGGTCGTGGTAACAGGAGTTGGAGCAGCTATTGGGTGTATAATGGGTTCTGATGCCTTATTGAGTATGTTCATGTCTTACTGAGCAGACGTGTTTTCAGGCCTAGGCCTCATATTTTTTTCCTCAAGAATGGGCAGGATGTCAGGGTTAGAATTGTCTGCCATCTTAACTTGGGCAAGGTGCTTTAGAGTGATTTTCCAAATAGGAATTAAGTGACGAAAATAGAGTTCTTAATGTCTAAAGAAGAAAGGACTGACAGATGGTACAATTTTTATAATTACAGGTGAAGACTAGGCTAACTGCCCTGAAAGGACATTTTTAGCCTAGTCAATAACCCAAGGTCAGAATCAAACCCTGTGGTATCTATAATGTAAAGACCTTAACCATTACACCAACCCCTCCTCCCATGCTCTGTTCCTAAGGAGAAAAGCCACTGGGAGTGGAAATCCTTGTAGTGATTGCAATTTCCTCTCATAGCCGACATCCAATAGAGCAACAACCAACAATACAATTGAAAAAAGGTTCTCCAACAGAGCACTTATCTGAACCAGTGAAGGCCAATGGTACAAGTGACCATGCATAGACAGATTGGTGCAAGGCCTGTGTCTGGACTGATGTCATGATAATCTGAGGATTTATTCTCGTACATCCGCTTATGCATCCTTATGCCCACAGGCTTAGGTCATACACTAGATGAAAGGTTTTGGCTTTAGTACCCTGGTCAGATGTCTTAGTGAGATACCCCCAAAAGTTTGGAATACTCAGCAGTGATCTAAGGAAGGACTCCAGCATTACAGCTAGCACATTAGTCAAGTTTGCTGCTCATTCATGACCACCAATTACAAAATATTTCAACTATCAAATTTTAAGAAAAGGAAACAAATTTTAATTAATGAAATTCACTTGCTGCACATTTGTTTGGCTGTCCCTGCTGAAAGTGTTAAAATCATAACAGGGCTATCCTTGAAAACACAACATTTATTACCTTTTCTCTTTTGTATTCAGAATAAAGCTGCTGGTAAATATCTAAACAAGACATTCATAACATGCATTTGTGTATTACAGCAATACGATTGTCCATTATACATTACCAGTTCCTTTTTAGATTCAAATGACTTCAAAGTTTCTGGCACACGAGTGTTTGAAATGCCATTGTTTCTGGTGTAGCAAGGGATAAGATAAAAGATCACTGCATTATGGATGTAAAAAGAGCATCAACCAAAGCAGAATGCACACGCAAGAAAACCAGAGACTTACATAAGCAGTTATGGTCTACAAATGAAAAATGAGACCACGGACAAGGTGTGCTCTAAATGAATACCATGGGCAAAGTAGATGGACACTTCTATTGTCAGTAAAAATGAAATAGACTTTGAAACAGTTATATGTGTGCATGTAAACCATTCAAGAGTCAGGAATGTGAATACGTTAGAGTGAAACGGGCCGTCAGACTAATTCCCCCATGATGGGCAGCACTGACTATGGATACAGAATTTGTAACTAAAGTTCATGACAAAGTGAAATGAAGGCTGCTGAATGACGCAGCATGTACTGCTGAAGCTACTACAGACATATAGCACCCCTCTACACTGAAAACAAATGGTCTTGTTTCAAGTCAGAGCAGATGTAGGGACAAAAGTGGCACCACCCACAAAGTAGAAATCTGTGGATGTGCAGGAAGGGCAAAAGGTGAATACAGAAAATGGCATGATATGCTGCTGCTGGGAATACAGCATCAGATTCTCAAAGGCTCAGAAATCCGTGTTAAAGTGGTGGTGCTTGAAATACAGCCATTCATGCAGAGCAAAAGAACCGAGCAGCTGGAAAGTGGAGTCTGATGACAGATGTGGACCAAAGGTGCATTTCCATTAGATGGACATGTTAAATACATACATTTAGAAACACTGTTCCAATATTCATCTAGTGGCTTTATTTTGAAATGGACAAAAGCTTACTCACTCTGTCCACATACTCCTTGGGGTCATTAAAACTGTTTGTATAACAATTGTTTAAAAAAAGTGAAATAAGTTCTCCATGAATATTAACTTTGCTTTCTTAAATGCAATTGAGCCATCACATAACATTTACATTCAGCCTGGGGCAAACTGTGAAAGGACGCTATAGAACTTAAGTCAGACATGGACCGACAGGTGTTTCTCTTATAGTTACAATCAAAGATGGCATGCCTTGTACTAGTGGAACAGAATCAGAAGTAAATCTTGCAGTCTTAGCTAGAGATATCAAGTGAAGGGGTGGCTCGACTCCCATAGCTTTCACACAAGTGAGTTTTCCTACATCCCACTCATCTTGTAGATGACGTACAGAAATAATCCTAGATAAACATGTGACATTACTTCTACTTCTCAGTTTTAACTAGGCTATTATAGTCGCAGGGATATAGGTCTCGTATACAATTCGTGCTGAAACTGTACTTGGGATGTGTAAGTATGGCAGGGGCATGTAGAGGTCTTGTATTCAGCAGGAATGTGTTAGCATAGCAGAGGCATGCAGATGTCTTGCATTCATGACAGGAATTTCTGTATCTCCTGTAAGGGGAATTTAAGCTTAAAATGATACAATAGCCCATGCTAGATACACAGATTGAGAAGATTTCTGAAGGTAAGACAATTCAGTCAAACAAATCACAAATTCAGATTTTTTTTTAATATTCACTCCAAGGGTATGCAAGGCCATGCTATGAAAAAGCTCACGATACAAAAGAAAATAGTTCATATTGTACATAATACTGAATTACACTCACACGCACGACTCATTCTATGGATTTGCTCACCTTTTTCTCCATTTTCTCCAACTTAAGAATGCTGCAACAATGAATATTCCTGAAAGGAAAGGCAGAAAGATATTTTAATGTTAGAGCTTTGCTTTACTAATGAAGGCCATACAGGCACCACAACATCTGGGGCAACCTGCAAAGACTCTGGGAGGCTAATTGATTTGCTCAGAGGTCTAACAGTATGCAAATGCACTAATTAACCTCATACTTGGATATGCCATGCTCATTCAAGCCAGTTTTACTATTTATGCAGTAAAACTAGATGTCCTGTTCATATGTTGCAGTATTCATAACATAAGGGAGTCCGCCTCCAGCAGTCGTACATCAGGCCAGTATCCAAATGTCTACATGCTACTGCAAGGTACGTGCTATGCCGCACAACATAACATGTACATTAGCCTAAAGAGATGTTGGGTATAAAGTGGATGTCAACATACATGTACCACAGAACTTTTCTACCACCTGTCCGATCACCTGATCCAGACATCCGCTCACCAGAACTGTGTTCGTTTCCAGGTAAGTACCAGTTTAGATTTTTTTCTTGTTAATATTTTTGCTGCTGCTTGTTTGTTGGGTTCACATCAGCTAGGAAAGGCAAGTGTCAGTGTGGAAGGCAGATTCCACATAAAGATGCCCACAATCTTTGCCTCTTTTGGCTAGGCCCAGAACATGACCACACCAAGTTTGCTATTTGTAAGTCCTTCATCCCTAACACCCTCAGGAGGTGGTTAGCATCTTTAAAATTATACTTGGAAACCCAGTGCCTTAAGAGCCTAGCATGTGAGATAGATGTGATGTAGGGCCAGTCGGATGAGCCAGTACTGGAGGCCAACAAATTGTGGTATGAACTTTAAGCTGAGCCCTCTCTTCCAGTTATTCCTCTCAAGGCTGGTATAAGCTCAGAGGCCGTGTCGGAGGTGATGGATGTACCTTTGGTGGGTACCACAGTAGGGACCCCAAAGAAGTTCACCAGCATGTCCACAAGGGAAGGGCAGGCATTCAGTCAGGGCAATAAGGGGGAACCTAAGCTCGATATCTCCAAAGTCCCTCGTGGCTTCATGCAAATCACTGTGCATGAAGATGTGCTTTCAGATATCATCAAATGTAGGCTAACATCCAGTCCTTCCCCCTTTCACCATATGGAAGCCCCCAAAAAAGAAAGCTAAAACTAAACATGCATCTCATGCTACTCCTCAGCAGCCTCCCGATTGGCAAACTTTTTCTCAAAGCCTCTTTAATGCCTTTATGGCTCTTCACCAATCTTCTCCTTCAATGGTCCCTCTGTAGCCCTTTTCTCCTTCCACAACCTTCAAAAAGATGACTGCTGATACTACTTCAGAAGAGGATTTCTCTGGAGAGCAGTCCTTGGCCACCTACACACAGTTCATAGGGGTTTACTAGGCTAACAACCACAAGGGCATTTTTAAGCCTAGCCAATGCATCCCAAATCTCTGATAAGTTTTGATACCCTTGATAAGAGTAAGCATTGGCCTGGGAGATGAACCATTTACAGGTTACCTGTTTGCATCAGAGACATTGGTGCCAAACCAGGGATGAATTTCCAGTTCCAGACAGGTTCTATAAGATTCCTGAGGACTTCTTTTCAAGGCTCCTGCTACTGATCTGGTTACCATTTCTGTTTCTATGGCAAAGGCTTTAAAATTGCTACCATCCACATCCCTGTTACCCTCTGATAAGGACAGTAAGATCAATGAACATTTGGGTAAGAAGGTTTACACTTCTGCCACTTTGGCCTTCCAGGCCATTAATTATCAAACCCACTTGGCAAAGTACTCCCGGCCCTTCTGGCTGATGCATTCTGCACATCTGCACATATGACTAGGCACTCTAAGTGCAGTTATGATGCTGTTGATGCCTCCGCTAGGTCAGCTGCCATTGGGTTGGTCCTTTGAAGAAACTCTTGGCTTAGGCTACAACCCCTGCCTGAAGATTAAGACCAAATTGTTGGATGCACCTTTAGATAAAGTCTTATTTGGCAGTTCAGTAGCAGAGCTCTTCAAAACTCTACAGGAAAAAGAAAAGGATTTACAGGACCTTAAACACATTCTTGTACCTCCAGTTCCACGGTTTCAAAGGAATTACCCAGTTAAGACTGCCTTTGTAAGAAAAGCATTCCTGTTTCCTTCTGAAAGTAAGAGGGGACATAGAAAGCCATCCCCTTCCAAGTCTGTTTCTTCCACCCCTGCCCCTAAACAGTCCTTTCAATCCCAACATAAGCCAGACACTGCCAGCCACCAAGGCCATCCAACTCCCTTGTCCCAGC